>NC_133769.1:72856218-72872327 GCF_003597395.2 Chelonoidis abingdonii | reverse complement strand
CCCCTGGTCGCTTGTGCACGGCTTTATAAAGCCCTGGCCACATAGCACATACGTTTCAAATACAGTCAAACCTCAGAGTTACAAACTCCAAGGTTACAAACTGACACAAACCTCATTTGTAACTAGAAGTTGGCAATCAGGTAGCAGCAAAGACAAAAAAAATTGTAAATGCAGTACAGTACTGTGTTAAACAAATAAAAATAAAGGGATAATTACAATAATAAAAAGATCTGAGAAGGTAAAGAAACTGTTTCTGTGCTTGTTTCATTTAAATTAAGATGATTAAAAGCAGCATTTTTCTTCTGCATAGTAAAGATTCAAAGCTGTATTAAGTCAGTGTTCCATTGTAAACTTTTGAAAGAACAACCGTAACATTTGGTTCAGAGTTATGAACATCTCAGAGTTGCCAACAACCTCCATTCCCCAGGTGTTCATAACTGAGGTACTACTGTAACTTCTTCTTGCATGATTGTGTGATAAGAAAATTGAGACACTTGTCACTTGTGTAGAACCCTGTGAATAATTTTTAACTCTAGCAGACAGTCATAACATTTTAAGGGTTTTTAAAATAAAGTTAAACTATCAGAGACACTGAGTTATAATTTTCTTGGACCTAGATCTTGCAACAAGAATGCAAGTCTTTAGGAGAGGTTTAAGGCCTGGGACATGTAATTGACATTGGACTGATGACTGTACTTTTTAAAAGAAGATTCTGAGAAGGTAGGTGAAGATACAGGTGGCAATATTTTTATCCTACAAAGCTTTGAGTCATCTATTAGATTAAGAGTAAAATTTTCAAAAGCACCTAACTGATTTAGGGATCTAAGTCCCTTTTTCAAAAGTGATTTAGTCACTGAAGAGACTGAAGCCTTGTCTAGACAGAGGCTCATTGTGTGGAAGCCACAGTGTAAATCTAGAACACTAGCATGTCATCCACTACATTTCTGGCTCTATGGTCCTAAATTACTTAGTCACTTTTAACAATGTCACTCCAAGAAATTTCCATTACATAATTTCACAAGACTTCTTAAAAATTTTCAAGACTTCTTAAAACTGTAAACTTGGTTTCAGTCTTTTGAAATTGCTAATAACTTTGGTCACCTTGAAAATTCTTATTTACTGGATAATTAAGTAAAACAAACCTTCTGAAAACAAGCATTCTGAAAATTGTTCTTGATCTGTAGAAAATTGATCCAATTGTTACAACTCTACAATGTATCTTACTTGCAGTACATTGACCAATTTTCTTTCTGACCAGAGATGGTGTAATTCAGCTACATTTTTATGCTAGTCTATTTTATATGTGCAGAAGACATTTAAAAATATATACATAAAAAAATAAAAAAGCCATATAAATGTTTCTGTGAGAGCCCCATAGTTCATATTCTTTTGCCTGGAGATTAAAGGCAAGACCTTTCACTGTGTAATCAGTGTAACAGATTACACCAGCTAAATTTCTGCCCTAAATTATTAATCTGTTAATCTGTTCAAGCAAAATCTTTCTGCCTGCTGTTATCCTGGGAGCAATACTCTTCATCTCCCATCATTCCACCTTTCTGGGGACTTCAGAATCATTTGTTTTAAGCTACTCTTGGCTATTTACAGAGCTAGACTTCTGCTTTAAGACCTCTGTCTCCATGGCTGAAATGGTTTTAGAGGTGTTGCTGAAATTCATTAAACCCACTGGAATTTAATGATTCAAATGAGACACATAAATATCTTTTAGAGGGCAGGTCTGTTATCTTAAGATCACACAGGCTCCAAGAGTGAAATCCTGCCCACACTGAAGATAGTGGCAAAACTCCCATTGACTTCAAAGGGGCTAGGATGTAACCTCAGATATAGGCAATTTATTAATCTGTCATATGCATGCATTGAAAATATGCAAATATTAATGACAAGATTAGAGAGGAAAGTCACTTCATAAGTACAGATCTACAGGTTATCTATTTTTAACTGTCTGTACAAAAGAGTCTCATCTGATATGAGAATCCCTAAAATGCCTACTGGTATGTTGAGCCAGGGCCCAGTTTGTTAGATTCCAAACAAACTACATTCCATTCAGAGGGGCAAAAGCTAATACCAGCAAAGTTCTACTGAACCAAAATTGTAAAAGTAAATGTAATTTCTTCCAAAAATCACATGATGCCCCTCTATTTTGGGTAATCATTCATGCTTGTCAGCAGTGAGACAGATTTAAAATGGAAAAGCTTTTATTTCTTAAAACTTTCCCCTGGCTCTTGTTTCATTCTTACATTCCAAGTACACTAACATTCCACTCAAATACATTCTTCATACCTTTTGCACACCCTTTCCTATATACTTATTTCTCACTTGACTGCTGTCAAGAGGCAATGTTAATGCACTTCCATTTCTTTGTAATTATTCCTCCCTGATTGATATTAGTTATCATCAAAATGTTCAGAATGACTTCTTTCCTCATTTCATATGAGAGACACAATCAAATACAATTGATAGGAGAAATTAGCTCTCTTCTTGATTGACAAAATATTGCAATCATGAAGATTTAATCTTCCTCAGCACCCAGAATTCATCCCTTGATGGGTGAAAGTCTATTTTCTCCTCTTTTGCATGAAGTCAGACTCACTACAGTATTTCTTATTGAGCCGTTTGGGAATACTGTAATGAGAAAGGACTATTAGTGTAAGTAGAGATTGCAAGATCATCCTAATCCAGTCATGGATAATATAGATCAGATACATATACCATAATCCCTGAAAAGCTCCACAGAAGTGTGTTTTAAGGAGGGCTATGAAGGAAAAAAGGAAAGAAGAATATCCCACAACAATCACTGTCTGTAATGGGGTTTACACACTCAGTGCTGAGTGTAGGCAGAAGGGAAAGGAGAGTCTTCCCTACTTCCCTACAAATTGACCACAGCCCAGCATGACTGTGAGAACTCCCAATCATAGAGGCTTGCATCCACAGCTCTGACCAATAATGAAAACAAAGTTACCAATACAGGAAGGAGAACAGAGCACAAATGGGTGGTAGAAAGGCCTGGGATACTGGTGGTGCAAGAGTCCCATTCCAGGCCGCATCTCAGAAACTGAAAGGGGGACAAAGGAAGACTGCAAGCTCTGAAGTTTAAGGGCTGATTGACTCATTTTAGGTCAAGTTGATTGATGAGCTAACTGGAGATGGATAGAGGAGACCAGTTAGGAGAAAACTGGGACCCCTAGAGAGACTGCCACGAAGGCAGCTGACACTGTCACATTGTGTTATTTTACCAAAGCATCTTAAGGACTTGATTCACAGTCCATTCAAGTCAATGGAAGTCTTTCCATTGACTCCAGTGAGCCTTAGATCAGGTCCTAAGCTATCATATCCTTTTTGAGCTTTTCCTTTCCCATTGCTACCCAGAAATTTGTCTGGCAAGAGAAGCACTTTCAATAATCCTAAGGTCACTAATTTAAGTTTTATGACATTATAGTTGGGTACTGAGGTGCATCTCTATATCCCACACATTGATGGATGATCTGTAATGTCATATGATGAATCAGGCATGTAAAGCAGGCCAATTGCAGAGTAAAAAACTTTGTATATAAATAGTCAATGATGGGAAAGGAAACTCAGTAAAAGTACAAGAGAATGGAATAGAGATAATAAAATATAATACAGGAAGGATGTCTTTTCCCTTTTTGACTGCTATTGCTCTGAGGTCCAACCAACGTTAGTTCATTAATGTTTTAGGAGTTCCCTTCCAATTAACCATTCACCAAGTTTATCTGTCTTCAGGACGCATCTTCTGCTTTCTTCTGTTAGTGGCAGGAGGAGATTTGGTGGTGGAAGTTTCAGGGCTCCCCCGGGCCTCCTTACACATCCCTTCAGGAAGATCTTTTTGTAAAGGGGATCAGCTCTAGAGACACAGGAGAAGCAGACTTTGAGTTTGGGTCCAGAAGGCAGAGGCCCCACTCTCCATCCCAGTAACTGTGTACTAGTGACACCAGAACCTCTCATCTCTTGTAGATGTAGGGTAGCATTGTTTTGGTTTTCTGGCCAGGGTAATGTGGGACAGCTCAGGCTCATTTTTTCTGCTGATGCTAGTGGGAAGGTAGGGCTAAAACAGGTAGAGTTGAAGTGGCCTAATCTCTCCCCACACTGAGAATAAAGATTGTCAATGGTAATGTCTCACATAGATTATTGCCATCTATCTACCTAGATGTCAGCCTACCTACCTATGGCTATGGGTCCATCACTGTAGCATTTGACTGCGTTACAAATACTTACATATCTATGTTTATAATACCTCTCTGGTAATACCACATATTATGGGCACATGACCATATATTAGTCAATATGATTTTCAGAAAAATTATGTTCTCTGTATGTTTAACTTAGCTATTGGTTCTTACTACCCAATTTAAGCAAAAAAAAAAAAAAGGATATGTGCAAACTAATTTTTGTAAAAACAGTCCCCTTCAGGCTTACACATACTTAGACAAATATGGTAGGAAGTAATTTCCAAATGTAAGTCAAATTGGAAAGAAAGACTTCATCATGATTCCTGCATGTAAATGCCACACAAAGGCACATTTCATTTGATATTTCTTAATTTTTTTAAATATGCAGATGACTAAAACGGAGTCATTTTGGTGAGGGCAGTGAAGGAGGAAAATATTGAATTATTGAATCATGCCAATATATGTGAATATTTCTCATATTGTCATTTGGATAAAATCTGTATTAGGATGCCACAAAGGTGACTTGGTCCTACTGCTGAGTTCAGATTTCCTTGGGAGATACACAATCTCATGCTCCCATGATGACTCTGAAGTAGTGAATGGAGTCTAGACTCTCACTTCCATTCTGGAAGTCATGGAGGGTTCTTTGGAAACAGCCTGCTCTGAAATTAGAATACAACAGATAAAAAGTTCCCCTCACAACACTCCAAACGTTCCTTTGGCCAACTGAAGAGAAGCATCGATGAGCCCTGGAGAGCACTGTGTTCACTATTATATTCTCTTTGGTCAGAAAAAGATGATCCAATCTGAGGGAGTAAAAAGAATCAAATAGTGCGGATCCTCTTAGCTATGAGAAAGGCTTGGATGATCATATGAGATGAAAGTAAGACCTGCTTGAAAGGAGTAGGTCAGTTGCCTTATTTGTTTATTTTAAATGTTGGTTTTGAAAGTGCTGGCAGAGTGAGAAGTATGTCTGTTGCTGTCTGATGCTCCTTCATTAAAGATTTCATCATAGATGCATAAATTTTAAGCCCAGAAGAGGCCATTATGATCATCTAGTTTGACTCCCTGCACAACCTAGAATTTTACCAAACTTGCATCAAGCCCATAACTTCTGGTAGAGCTAAAGAACATCTTTTAGAAAGATATATTTTATTTACTGTGCTGCATGGGTGATGGTGGGTAAGTGTACCATTGGCGGAGGCTAACCTCCGGCCCCTCCCACTCTGCCTGAGGCCCCGTCCCTCCCCTTCCACCCTCTTCCCCCCCAGAGCCCAGTGCACACGCACCCCTGCCACTGCCGGCCCCATAGTGCGGTGGGCAGGCGGCATGGCCAGAGTGACCTCAGCCCCAGTGCTGGGCAGGCGAGCGGTGTGATCGGAGCACTCCCAGCCCCAGCATGCCAGGCGGGCAGTGCGGTCAGAGCACCTCTAGCCCCAATCCCAGAGCGCCCCCAGCCTCAGCGCTGGGCAGGTGGGCAGTGTGGCCAAAGCACTCCCAGGCCCAGTCCAGGAGCAACCCCAGACCCAGATTGCTGGGTGGCTGGTGCAGTCCCAGCATCCCCAGTGATGAGTGGGTAAATGGATGGGTGACATGATGTGGCCCCAGACCCATCGTCCTCAGCCCTGAGCCTCCTACACACCAGCTCCAGCCTGCCTACCCCAGCATCTTGGCGGCAGAAGAATGGGAAGGGAACTGGAAGCAGGCAGGGAGTGGGGCCATGCCAGTCTGTTTGGGGAGGCAGAGCCTTCCCCTGCCCATGCTACCCGTTGCCCGTGCTGTGCTGCCTGTTTGAGCCTCGGAGTTGAATATTTTGAGCCAGTTTCTCAGCCAGTGCAAATCAACATTTTCAGATTTACGCCATTAGAGAATCTGGCACCTCTATGTCTGTCTCCACCACAAATGTCAATGAACAAATAGTGTAGTACAAATGCGTGTGACAGCTCAGCAGTGTTTGTATTCCCTGCACTGTGGGCAGGGATTTTTAATTTTACACCTCTTTCCCAGCATGTTACAATGATTCCAGACCCTTAGCAAACATGCACATTAATGTCAGTATCTTACATTAGTTGTGGTCTTTCTGTGTGCATATATGTGTGTATATATATGTGCATGTATATATAGAAAAATGGTTATTTAGAATTGTGCGAATATTAGTAAAGAAGAAAGAAATTCTGTCTGAGTTTCTCTAAGCTCTCAATTAGGGAGCATGCACAAGAAATCATTAATTTATTATTCTCATAATATTTTATTGCAGTCAGGGCTGACTTGAAAACAAGACTTCTATTTCACAAAATATTTTGAGGTTTCAAAATTTGTTTTTCTTTTGGATTGGAACAAAAATGAAACCTAATTTCAAAAGCACTATCCTGGAACAGCAATAGCCTCATCACTGGGGTACTCAGTTGGAATGTAGGAAGACCAAGTTCAAGTCCCTTCTCCAAATCAGGCAGACCAGAGACTTGAAGCTGGATCTCTGACCTACTACATAAATATAGTGAACACTGAGCTATTGTGAGTTGTCTTTTGCTCTTGTTTTGACCAGAAAAATCTCATGAAATGTTTTTTGACAGATCAGCATTTTCCAACAAAAAATGTTTTGATGAACAAGTACCGATTGGCTCTAATTACAGTAACATCTAAAGGTTCCAACCAAGACAGTGGCCCCATTATGCTGGGCACTGTACGTGCACATAGTAAGAGACAGTCTCTGTCCAAAGACTTTACCATCTAAACTAACGAACTGGGGGAGAAAAAGTACAGTTACCCCTGGTTTGCACATGAGGCACAGGGAGCATAG
The DNA here is from genome assembly GCF_003597395.2 of Chelonoidis abingdonii. Classification (NCBI taxonomy): domain Eukaryota; kingdom Metazoa; phylum Chordata; order Testudines; family Testudinidae; genus Chelonoidis; species Chelonoidis abingdonii. The sequence goes on along the minus strand of NC_133769.1, from coordinate 72,865,322 downwards.
ACAGCTGCCTCTGGAAATTTATATCAGAACTGATACCTGAACTCAGATCTTAAGAATCCAAGTCCAGTGTCTTAACCACTAGATCATATTCCCAGCTGTGAACAGTCTTGTAGATAAAGCACCTGGTACTTCTTGCACTATTGAAGTCCGTTGTACAGGGATTATATTTCATGTCACTGTCTGTTTATAGTGTCAATACAACCATGTCATTGTCATGTTCATTTTCTCATCTTTCCCCGGGATTGTTCACCTCATCTGAAACTAGAGATATGTCAACAGAAATAGAAATGGCCCAGAGAAAGTTAATGAAGATGGATAGGAGCACAGGGTGTTGGAGAGTTGGGATAGCTTTCAGATGAAAAGGAAATAAATATCTATTAATTTGAAAAAGGGAAGATTAAGAGAAAAACAGTGTCTGGTATAGTGAAAACCATCTAGAAACTCCCATTCCATAATACAAGAAGACATTCAATCAAATGTAGAGGAAACATTTCAAATAATTAAAAAGAAATGTATTTTAACTTAAAATATCATTAACCAGTGGAACTCATAGCTAGAGGTTTTATCATCATTAAGGGCAATCAACCAGTAATAAGATTATTGATTGTGGGCTTAATTCTTTTCTCAAACCAGCTTTACACTGCCTTCATTGGAGTTACCCCCTCACTTGCACCAGTTTAAATGAGAAGAGCATAATGCCTAATATATGAATAAGACTAACAACTATAGTTATACCAGCTAGTATAGGAAAGGCTATCAGTCCAAATAAAGGCTGTCAACCATTATACCTCCGGACGTAATCTCTGGACGTGATCCCTGAAGGCCAGGAAACATTCCTACTGTCAGGGATTCTATTGCACAATGGATCGGGTATATTTTGTATTTTTGGGGGGATGGGCATGAGGAAAGGAGAGTTTATCTTCTTCATGCTTGATAGAGAGGCCTCCCTACCCATTCCCCAATGAAATGGCTCCCATTGCCACTGTCTCTACACATACTGGAGTAACTACAACCTCCTCCCAACTTGGAAGAATTTTTGTTGACACTCCTCTCACATACAAGCAGGTGGAGGACTGTGCTCCCGCCTGCTAATATGTCGCTGAGGGAGTGCTCCTCAGCACTACAGAATATACAAAAAAGTGCCCACAACAAAGGTAAAGCATATTAGTGATATGGATCATAATTCTAGAACTAAGAACTAATATTACTGCCCCTTACTCTGACTACAGTCACTTCCAATTAGGAATGAGCCAATCCCTTTGGAGTAAAAAGAATAACTGACCTTTTCCCCAAATTTAAATTAGCTCCACTGTTTAATTCTTGCCTGTTCTATGTGTCTACCTTGGTAGCTTTATATGACTCTTATCATCATAATATCTGAGTACCTGGCAATGAAGCGCTCATTTACCTATGCAGTCCATGAATTTTTCATTTAATTACTAAAGATAACTTCTGTGATGCATTTTAGAACCGCATTTTATGTGCTTTACAAAAGGCTGCTAAATCTGTCTTCCTCCTACGATTTAATAAAAGCATCATCATCTCCCCCACCCCCTCACTCTCCCCGCACACACACACACTTTTTGGTTTTTCAGTAAGTGTCAGAAATCAAGAATTTTCCTGACACCTTGTAGGCAACACATGTCAATTTTGTTAAGTCACTTTTGCCACGTGCTTTTATTATACATTATGTTTTAATTTTAATGAAATGTTCATAATCTGTGGAAAAAATAGGAACATAGGCCCAAATCCTCAACAGTATTTAGATGCCTAAATACCATTGAAATCAATGGGAGGTAGGTGAGTAAATACCTTTGAGGATCTAGGTCAGATATTTTCTATCTGACTGTATTTCAGAAACTACATTTTCTGAAATACAGATATATAAATGTAGGTCTGAAAGGGACCTCAAGAAGTCATCTAGTCCACCCCCCTGCACTGAAGCAGGTGGGATGGATCTGCAAATCAGGGAAGTACAACTCCCATTAGCTCCCTCCCTGCTGCACATCCTCTTCATCATGGCCAAGTAAGAGAAAAGATCCTGAAGAAGGACGTGGCTGGGATCTGTGGGATTAGCTGCCACATGACTAGCTAGAAACTGCAGAAAAGCTCAAGGCAAAAAAAATTCCCCAGGAACAGTAAGAGCCATATGGGGAACAGGCTGTGACTGTCAGACGTTACAGCCAGGTGCAGATTTGTGTGGACTTTAGGGGAGCAGCAGCAGCTGGGCAGGAAGCCAGTGCAGGGGGTTCCCAAAGAGAGACACTAACTTAGCCTTGCCTGGAAACCTGCATATGCCTATTTGTTTGGAATAGAGACTGCACTGGAGAGGCCACCCCAGGCATTAGGCTGAAGATCCCTGACTCTCAATTGGACTGTCCCAGGGACCTAAACAAGAGCCAATATTGCTCACTTTGAACTGTAACTGTTAAGCCTCTGTACTTAGGGTATTTGCAACATTTTCCCTTTCCCTCTAGCTCTAGTAAAATAACCTTCCCCTTAGCCATGTACCTGAGTTCTTATTGGGACCCAGCAGGGCTAGCACCTACAAAGCCTACCTGCTGAAGTACCTGCAGTACTTGCTTCTGAGTTGTGGTACACCTTGCATGCAGCTGGCACCCTCCATGCTTGGTGCATTGAGAAGCCATAATAATTACACAGGATTAAGTATAACTAGGCCATCCTTGACAGGCATTTGTTCTTAAAACCCTCTGGTGATGGGGATTTCATGACCTCCTGAGGTTACCTGTTCCTGTGCTTAACTATGCTTACAATTGGAATGTTTTTCATAATATTTAACTGAAATCTTCATTGCTTTAAACTAAAATGATTCCTTCTTGTCCTACCCTCAGTGGACATGGAGAACAATTGTTCACAGTCCTCTTTACAACAGTTCTTATCATATTTGAAGACTGTTATCATGTTTTCCCTTAGCTTTCTTTTGTCTAGACTAAATATGTCCAGTTCTTTCAACCTTTTATCCTTTTTTCCCTTTTCTCTGAATTCTCCAATTTGCTCACATCCTTCTTAAAGTTTATTGCTCAAAACAGAAGACATTACTCCAGCTGAGACCTCACCAGTGCTGAGTACAGTGAAACAGTTACCTCCTGTGTCTTACTTATGACTCTCCTGTTAATACAGCCCAGAATGACAGATGCCTTTTTTTGCCTCAGTACCACTCTGTTGGCTCATGCTCAATTTGTGATCCACTAACCATCAGATTCTACCAGTTATTTGTATTTTTAATTTTGCACTTGACTTTTCCTTCCTGAATGTAATACTTTGCACTTGTCTTTATTGAATTATATCTTATTGATTTCAGACTAACTCTCCAATTTATCAAGATAATTCTGAATTCTAATCCTGTCCTTCAAACCCTCCCATCCTGGTGCTGTCCACAAAATTTATAAGCATCTTTCTATTCCATTTTCCAAGTTGTTAATGAAAATATTGAACAGCAATGGATCCAAGAAAGATGCTTGTGGGGTCCCCTTTAATATGTCCTCCCATTGGTCTCTACACTGCCATTGGATTGTCCAGTAAAAAATCAGCGTTTGGTTTTAATGGGTTTGTACATCTCAAATACGGACAGGGTGTTGTCTAGTCTTAATGTTTACTTTAGAACAGTTTATCCAAAATAATGTTATTCTGAACCAGAAGCCCCTTCTGTTTCAGGTTTTGTATCAGCCTATTGACTTTGTAATCTGAAAATTCTTGGTCTTTAATGATCTGCATCACATCTGTAGGCATAAAACTGTCTTCTTAGCTTCTCAACAATACAGAAACATTGGCCATACATTGCAAAGATCTTTCAATCCCTTCTTCATGCAACAGGGGTTTTGTAAATTGCAACCATTTTTGCATTAAAAACAAGACTGTAGTCATTTGGGATAGTTGTGTCATTAAGCTGAGCTAATGAGCTTCTGACACCACTCAGGTGTGTTACTGGTGAACATAGTAACTGTACCAGTTTTGCACTAGGTATCAGGGTTTGTTTGTGCTTCATGACAGTGAGTATCTGGGTGCTGACATTCTGCCTCACATTCTTTTAAAAATATTCTAGAGATAGTAGTACCAATACTACAAATAGTAGCATTGTGAGCTGTTATTATAGAATATCATTGTAATTTGAAACTACTTTAAAGCCAGTTTAACAGCTACCTATAGCAGGTTGGTTACAGTTACTGTTACTGTAACTGGCTCCAGCTCCGGCTCCTGCCCTAAGGGGTTTAAAAAGTGGCCTGGCAGGGCTTGAAAGCTGCAGCTATAAAAGCTGGTCTGACTGGGGAAGTGGCTGCAGCTGGGCCACACCCTAATCAGGCCACAGCTGGCCCCTATAAAAGGCTGTGAGCCAGACACCCACTTACTCTGCTTGTAGAGGGAGAAGGGCCTGGCTGCAAGGAGCTAGACATGGTACCTAGAGTGGAGCTGGGGAGCTCCTGCCTGGAAAGCCCCAGGCTATGGCCTAGCATTAGGCTAAGAGGTACTGGGGGTTTCAGAGGGCAGCCCAGAGGTAAGCAAAGGCAGCAGGTCCAAACTCCTTTACTGATGATGAGTGGCTTATACTGAAATCTGCCCCAGTGAACAGGGGCTAGATGGAGACTGGGCAGAAGCCAATTCTGAGGCATAGTGAGGTGGGGATTCCCCTGGGAGGGGGAGACCCAGTTAACGGGGCACTGGGGTCCTGGGAGGGACATGGGGGTCAGTAGCTGGAAGGTGGATCACTGGCCTGCAGAGGGTGCTGTGGGCTGGCAGTGAGCTAATTCTTGAGGACAACCAACAGAAGGCGCTGCAGGAAAGAGTCTGGACATCTACATTACCTAAAATTGTGCAGGATAAGGAATTTCTGGGGTGGTGTAGTCAGCTCTTTGCCAATATCAGTATAGGAGTCCAGGCCAAGCAAAAGGGAAACAATGAAGCCTCTCAACTTCAGTGTCTCCATCTGACTGAATGGCCTTTTGAGGCCATGGTGTTTGGGAACAATTTAGAGCTGGTCTCGGGTCTCCAGTCAGCGCTCCAAGCAGAGTCCCAAAGGGAGGATTGTGATTAGAATGTTCAACCTGTTTGACTTAACTGTATTGATTTGTTTCTGGATGAGTTGTTAGGAGCTTTTCAAATTCTCTTTCCCTTTCATTTTGTATGGAGAATTTTCAGAAGGAGGAGTTTCCACTAATGGGCCATAATAGTGCCTGGCCCAAAGAAAGAAAGCTTTCTGAGATCAGGAGGTATGTTTTCATGGTTACTGAATTTTTTAAACAATTTAGGCTTAAAGATTGGCCTTAGATTATACACTACTATATAACTGCATGCCATTTTCACACTTCCAGACTATCTGCCTCTCCTTCTGTCTGATTTGGCTGTTTGAGTTCCAGTATTTTGTCCTACATTTCAGAAAAGTATGAGGCCTTTCCAGACAAGGAGAACATTGGTATGTGTACATGTGAAGGAGGAATATGGGGACCCTGTGACAATAATTCTGAGGAATAGCATTTATAAACCCTTTTATGCTACATGCTATAGTTACAACTATGCATTTTATTGCAAGATTTATTTCAAGATAACAAAGCTGTATGAGAGAGATCAAAATTGTCCACTTCTAGCTGCCTCTCAATGCCAGTGTATCCTAACTCAATGCTCGACATGTCAAGGAACAGCTTTCTTTTGACTGTTAATTTTTGATGCTTATGTATGGTCTGCATGAATTACAGTGTTAACAACTAGAACTTACCTATTGAATCAGGTGGCATCTATTTTGCATGGGACTGGGAGCAGGTTGATCTAACAGCAACTTTTTCTCCTTTAGTTGTCTTTTTCTTCTCTTCTCTCTTTTTTGAAGATAGTAATAAAATAAATGAACAGTTGCATAACAGCATAAATAGTGTGACTGTTTCAAAACCCTTTTGTGTTTGGCAAGTGTAGACAGTGCAAAGCAAGAAAGTATGCCCAAAATTGTGTGGAGTGAGCAAAACTCTTCCTGCCGTTCCATTTCTCCTGGGACAAGAGTGCAAAGCCCGTCCAAACTGATCTGATAGGAAATCAGAAAGATCTTCCATTTCACTGAAGACCCTGCTGAAAGAGTACCTGTGTGGTCATGAACTCCTTTCTTAGCAGTACAGTACAGTACACAATATGCTACATCTGAAACCCATCCAGCAGTAACACGGGCTTGGAAGTCTCATTTTGAAACTTTCTGCCAACAAGATGACTTTGGAAAGGGGAAACTAACAAGAACATATATTTGTCACAGGCTGCTGAGATAAGGAGATCTTGGCAATTATTGAGTGATAGATTGCTGCCCTGAACCCTTAATTTCATGCTCTTTCTGTACTGTGGTTTTGTTCCAATTGGCTCCCTGCCTTGGAATCTACTTCACACTGCTAGGTTAAATGTGATAGACAGCCCACAGCAAAAGCAATCAGTTATTTTGACAGCTCAGAAGAGGTCAGGGACACTTCCCATAGCTGGTGTGGTGAGTCTTTAGCACTCTGGGGCAAAAAGTAGGCATGATTCTTCTTTCAATTGACTTGCACATTCTTCTGTACCCCTCTCCTTCTCCTCCCCCTCACAGTCCTAGCCAGCTTTGGCTAGAGAAGCAGTCTCAAAGCACCTAAAATATTTTCTTCATTGTACAACATCAGGGTGCTGTTTCTAATTTAAATAAACTGCTTATTACATGTAGTGGTGTAAAATCCCAATTAATTTCACAAGTAGGGGGATAACAGTTTGATATTCATATCATGTAATCTCTTAAGGGTAAAGTTGTGCTTTTGCTAAGCAGCATCTCTGGAGCATATGTAATATAGCCTGCTAGTTTGCTGTAGTATCATAAATGGCTGTCATGCCCTTATTTTTTTTCAAGACAATTAACATATTCTAGTTTCTCTGTCTAAAAAAGCCCATATTGAGGCCCTAAAATTAAAAGGGAAGCCATAATTGGGGAGATAAAGAAAATTTTGTCTTTGTTTAAAATGCAGGTGACTTTTTTTCTCATCTCCATACTTCTTCCTCTCCCCAGACAAGAAACAAAAATTGCCAAAACATAAATCAGGTTTATATTTTCAATAGAAGAAGACAGTCCCCAATCTGGCAAACTTACATAAATAAGAGTGCTAATGTGAGTAAGCAGAGTCAGGGTGATCTCTACTCTGACATCTGGTGGTGAATTGTGGTGAGCTGTGGAAAAGAACTTCAGGGTCTAGTCTTTTTTGCATAGGTACACCCATCCCACCTAGCATGAGCCCACAACTGCCCAAATGGTCACTTTAGCTGCTGTGGGATCTCCAGTTTCTCTGTTGTTGGGGCAGGAGAATAAAGTGTTACCCTGATTATGTGAATCAAGGCCAGTGGAACAGTTTTATGACAGAGGGACTCACCATCAACTAAGTAACACTCGCTAGGCAAGGGACATGGGTTCCAAAACACAGTGAATTGAGAGGCTGGGGGATAGGTATTTGTACTTGATGATATGGGCCCCTTTTAAGGGCCTGAAACACCAATTGTACCATCTTCTCTCTCCACTGTTGAATAGCAGAGCTAATTTTGATTCCATTAAGAGTCTAGTTACAGGCTGCTGTGCTGAATTCACTTTGGGCCAATGATGCACCAGCACTGGGGCTCCCCTACTACAAGTAGAAATCACTAAAGAACTAAAATTACTCAGAGCTGTGATCACGGAGTGCTGTTAACTAGTGGGGGAACCTGAAGATATATTGCTAAGCGGCTGGCAGAGCAGTGCAGTTGGTGGGATGGTTGGAGCAGCCCATGGGATGGTGAGTGGAGCAGGGCAGGGCGGGGCAGTTCATGGGACACAAGGCTGGTGGAGTGTCTCATGGTGAAGGCTGCAGCAGAACCCCATGGAGAGGTGGGGCAATCAGCCTTGGACCATGTAAGGTGCCCCTTAACACCCCGCATGCCCCTTTTTTCCCATCCCCCATTTCCACCCAGCAAGCGGGGAGGGGTGTAGAACTCAGCAGAAACTTTTAAACTCTGGGGCTGCACTGACCAGGGACAGATTTCTAGGGTGTTGGACTTCTGGGACTTTGGGGTGATCTTTTGGATGGTTGGACTTAAGACCCTGAGGGGAAAAGGATACTGCCAAACTTACTTGGGGGTGGGTCTTTTGCTCAGGGTTTGTGTTATGAATCCTGTTTGTGGTGGTTCCCCAACATAATGCCACATTGTTTCCCTCCTTTATTAAAAGGATTTTGCTGCACTCAGACTCCATGCTTGCGAGAGGGGAAGTATTTCCTCCTAGAGGCACCTGAGGTGTGATATGTAATTGTCCCAGGTCACTGGGTAGGGGCTCGAGGCGGTTTTGCTGCCAACTCAGACAGGGTTACATTTATGAAATTTCCAGAGAAATAAAAATTCAAAAAAAAAAAACAGTTAGAAACTATGGAAGTGTAAAACTCATTTTGTTCTGATATTGTTGAATCATAATTGAATATGTAACACATTAAAGTTGTACATACAATATAATGTGGAAAATGTTAACATTCAAATAATATACAATATTAACCACGATGTATTATATATTATAAAGCATGCAATTTCTTATTAAAATTAACTCTCAATATAATGAAATTCCAAATAAAATGAATCAAAATAAAGTTTAAGCAAAATGTTTTACCTTCTCAAAGTTTCAATATTACAAAAATAAATCTAAATTTGAATTATTCATATGAACTTTTTCCTAGTGAAAATCGTCAGAATTGACATGTTCTTGCAAAACATTTTGATTTAGGCCTGGTCTACACTACACGTTTAAACCGATTTTAGCAGCGTTAAACTGATTTAACTGTGCACTCATCCACACTACGAGGCTCTTTATATCAATATAAAGGGCTCTTTAAATCGGTTTCTTTACTCCTCCCCGATGAGAAGAGTAGCGCTAAAATCGCTATTACCATATCGGATTAGGGTTAGTGTGGCTGCAAATCCCATCAGCCCCCTCCCTTTCCTGTTTAAAGAAAAGATTCTGTGCTGCCTGGACTAGCATAGCAGCAGCATGCTGGGCTTCTCTCCCTCACACTGCTTAATGTCCCGCCTGGACTGTCATAGCACCGGGAGGCTGCATCCCCCTCATTTTATCTCACTAACAAGTC
>NC_133769.1:72852792-72855391 GCF_003597395.2 Chelonoidis abingdonii | reverse complement strand
AGGGAGGGGTGAGGCTGTACCCAGAATCACCCGTGACAATGATTTTTGCCCTATCAGCCACTGGGCTCTCAACCCAGAATTCTAAGGGGTGGGGGAGACTGCGGGAACTATGGGATAGCTACGGAATAGCTACCCACAGTGCAACACTCCGGAAATCAACGCTAGCCTCGGAGCATGGACGCACACCACCAAATTAATGTGCTTAGTGTGGCCGCATGCACTCGACTTTATACAATCTGTTTTATAGAACCGGCGTATGTAAAATCGGAATAATCCCGTAGTGTAGACGTACCCTTCGACAACTGCATTTTTTAATGGAAAACAATTTCATCAAAATTTTCTCACCAACTCTACTCCTAATCTACCTTCTATATACCATTCATTGTGTACTTTTTATCCTGAGACACTGTTATATTTATTTTCTAAGGTAAAATCCCTATCTTTACATTCTCTCATCATATGAAAGTTTTTCCATGCCCCTAAACATTCTTTTCATCCTTCTCTGAACTCCCACTAATGCTGCAATAGCTCTTTGGAGACATGGTTACCAGTAGCTCATGCAGTATTCCATATAAGATGAAATACTGATATATATATATATATATATATATACTGGCACTGTAATATTTTCCATATTATTCATCAATCTACTTCCTTTGTATCAGAAATCTTCCATATTGGTGTCAAGTTCAATGAGCCTTTTGCCTTCTGGCTCAGTTAGGACCAAAAGATGAAGCAATGAAACACTAGAAGAGAAACAGTTTTCATGATATTTCTGACCAGCCTAAAACAGGGAAGTATCCTATTTCTCAAAGTCTGATCTTGTGAAATTTGCAGATCAAAAATGAGAGAGCTGGAAAAAACTCCTGAATTAAACCTCCTAAGTTATTTGAGGTTTCTCCATCACTAATTTTCACATAATCAGCTAACAGCATTCCATGCTCTGGAGTGATACATTTGCAGAATGCTATGATATTTATCATGTTAAAAAATGCTTAAGAAGATTACAAGCAATTAACAAAATTAATGAGTAACCATTTGCAATCTGTTATGTTTTTGTTTATGGTAATTCTTAATAGCCAAATTCTGGCCTCAGTTAGGCACATGCAATTCCTGTTGAAGGTTAAACACATCTCAAAGTTAAATGTCATTCTAACTATTTAATTTACATCTGATAATTCTTTATGAAATTATTAGCTAACTATATTTGTTACTGAAAGTGAAAGGACTCGATGGAATAATTATGCTGATTAGGATCTTATTTGGCAAGACAGTCATATATTTCAGTGATGTGTAGAGCCAGCTACTCATCTTCAGAAATGGTGGCAGAATCTAGCCCACTGACAATAGAGTAGAGCTCGTTAAAGGCAGCAATTAAAGTATATATTATAAAAAATAGAAAAAGGAGAATGAGATAGCAATCAATATAAGCTAGAAGTTATGAAGGGTAGAAAATTGATAAGGGATTCTAAAGACATCAGGGAAAAATGGCTCGCTGGCACAGCCAAGGACAATAAAACAGTCTTTTACGTATATCTGGAACAAAAGAGATCCTAATACTGGTACAGGCCCATTACTAGATGGAGATGGTAAACTGTTAGTAATGATGTTGAAAAGGCAGAAGTGCTCATACAAATATGGAACAGAAATAGTTACTGATCTTGTATCACATGAGGATGATGAAGTACTTCCAGTCCACTAATCACTCTAGGGATACATTTAACTTAGTACCATATCACATTCAGATTAATAAAACAACACCAAACAATATCAGTAAAGGACATGTTAAATGGTTTAAGAACTGGCTAATTGACAGATCTCAAAGTAAGAGTCAGTGCAGAATCATCATCAAATGGGTGTATTTTTCTAGTGGGTGCTGTAAGGACTGGTATTTCCCAATACCATACAAAATTTTCTTTGGTGATATGATAGGAAATATAAAATCACTGCTGATAAAATTTGCAAATGACACAAGGATTGGCAAACTGAAAAATAATGAGGAGGAGATGGCTGTCATATAGCGTGATCTAGATTGCTTGGGAAGGTGGGTCCATTCAAACAAAATACATGTGAATACAACCAAAAAAAAAAGCTATACATCTAGGAACAAGGAATGCAGGCCAAACCTAGAGAATGGGGGACTGTATCCTGGAAAACAGTGACTTTGAAAAGGATTTAGGAGTTATAATGGACAAACAACACAGCACAATGTCCCAGTACGATGCTGTGACAAAAAAGAGCTAATGTAATGCTTGGATGTTTAAAAGGAGGCATAGAGAGTAGGTAGGTCATTGTACCTCTGTATATGGCATTAGTGAGACCAATACTAGAATACTGAGTATAGTTCTGTTATGGTATCTTTCCCCAATCTGAACCCTAGAGTCCAAAAAAATGGGGTACCAGCATGAATTCCTCTAAGCTTAATTACCAGCTTAGATCTGATAAGCTGCCACCAATCAGGGCTTGGAGTGCCTGATAAACTCTGGTCTCCCCAAAAAACCTTCCCTGAGGACCCCAAGACCCAAATTCCTTGAGTCTCACAACAAAGGGGAATAAACCATTTCCCTTCCCCCTCCTTTCTTCCTCCCAGATCTTTCCC
>NC_133769.1:72658453-72852327 GCF_003597395.2 Chelonoidis abingdonii | reverse complement strand
ACTACCTTTCTACTTGCACTTACTTCTTGAATAGAAAATTAGAGCCTGTAGTACGTCCGGTCACTCTCAGATCCCAGCGAGAACAATGCAAAACCCAAAAAACACAAACAAAGTCTTCCCTCCACTGAGATTTGAAAGTATCTTGTCTCCTGATTGGTCCTCTGGTCAGGTGTTGCAGGTCACTGTTTGTTAACCCTTTACAGGTGAAAGAGACATTAACCCTTAGCTATCTGTTTATGACAAGTTCTGATGCTCACATTTTGAAAATGATGTTGAAAAATTGGAAAAGTTGCAGAAAAGAGCAATAAAAATGATTTGAGGATTGCCTTACAGTGAGAGACTTAGACACACATCTGCGTAGCTTATGAAAAAGAAAACTCAGAGGTGGCTTGATTATGGTGTATTCAAATCTTCACACGGAGAAAATTCTAGATAGTAGAAGACCTTTTAATCCAACAGAAAAAGGCATAACAAAATCAGTGGCTGAAAGCAGAATCCAGAGAATTCAATGTCTTGGGAGGGTATGGGTGTAGGTGTTCATGGGCCAGTAAGGTGAGGCTGGCAGCAGTGGGAATACCTGAGAGGGGAAGGAGAGTAGGGGGAGGGGATGTGTACCATGGGAAAAATATCTGGGTGTGCCCATTCTTGTGTAACATTTCAATTTTAACTATATTTCATTTTCCAATGGAAAACTGTTCCATCAAAAATCTTTTTGGCCAAGTGTACAAAAGATCTGGAGAAGGACTCACTGGATCATTATGTTCAGCCTATTGCCTCAAGCAGAAAGGAACCTAGGGGATATTAGTCATTTAATAAACCTTTCCTTAAACATGTCTAATGATTTTAGCCTAATTACCTGACTAGGCAAATTGTTCTCCTTTTTGTTGAACCTTACTATCAAAGGCATTTCCTTACATCTAACTAAATGTGGCCTTTGCAACTTCAGTCAATTTCTCCTTGTTTTAACAAGGAGTAGGAGTTATTTCCCTTCTGTTCTGATTCCCCTCAAATAGTTAGTGTTACCATACCAGCTTGAAAAATAATTGTTTTAGCTCATCAAATTTAGTTCCTTAATCTGTCCTTGTAGGTCATTCTAGGTCTTACATAAGTTTTAGTTGCCTTTCTTTGAACTTTTTTCTATGGATCAAATCCTGAATTTCTAATACAGGCAAAAAAAAAAAAACATTTTGAGCTTTATGTGAGACTTTTTGAACCGTCAGTTTTGTATAAAGGGTTAGAGTTAACTGGATGTTCAAGTGATCCTTTTTATCTGGCATTTAACAGCAAGTGAATTTTCAGGTGATTTGAAGTGAATTATAAAGGGGCCAGGGCCTGTTAGGATAAAGAGTGGAGAGGGAGGTACATTTGTATGGCTGTTTACCTTGTAGTCTGGGGATTTTTCTAGCTCGGAAACAACTGATGCCCCCTCCTCTCCACTGGCTACTATTCATTTTCACAGGCATCAGCCCCATTATATCTCCTGTAAATTTGTTTGCTGTTCAGTATAAAGTACATTCATCTCACAAATGTTACAAACTGTAAATTTAGTAATTTTGGTCCCAGAATTGATCTCATATAGAAGCCCACTAGATACCTCCTTCTGTTCTAATAGAACACCATTGGTAATAGCTTGTTGCTCTCAATCCACCATGCATTGTTTAGCCACCGTCTTTTATTATTATCCTGACAAAATATCTTCAGTTTTGCTGTGAGCTTTGTGGGTGCCACGGTTTCAAAGGCTTGGCCAAAACACAGATAAATTAGGCCCACCCACTCTCTCTTTTATTATACAGAGCAGTTAGTTTGGTAAGAACTGAGCTTCACAAATCTGTTGTCTGTAACTCATCAGGTGCATCTGCTCAGAACCGTGTGTCTACACACAGATTGTCCAATTTAGTTATTAAGTAGTTTGCCATGAACTGAAGTCAGCTTGAGAGGTCTATGATTACAGGATTTATATTTCTTGTTGATATACAGGAGGAACATAGCCATCACTTGGCCTGCTCTCCCCATCCATTTTTAATCACCATGCAGCTCCAGAAGAGTAATTAGGGAGCAATCAGTGCAGGGATTGCAATTTTATCTGGCTCTTATATAAGCTGTGCAAAGGAGGATGGACTCCTTTACTCTCTGTGACCCACAGGTCTAGATTCTGCTGATCTTAGATAGGTAATGAAAGGATACTGGATCATATGATGCCCTCACTTATATCCATACAACCCCACTTAAATCAAGACTTCAACTTATGCACAGTTTCCTACATTGCCGTGCTTGCTGCATAGGCCACAACCAGCCAGAACAGTAAGTGCTGTGAAGGCATTCAAATACTATAGAGGCACTCAGGTACTGTAGTGATGAAGGTCGTATAAATATCTAGCCTGATAAGCAAGGTGGACAGGAGAATGCATGCAGCTTTGTTCAGTACTGCAAGGATTCTGGTATCTTGTGTTCCTGAGATGAATTTAAAGAAATATTCTCCTGGAGTTGTCTTTCTGCAAGGCAGTACCAGGCAGAGGAACTGGTGGCTCAAGGGATGAGGATGTAAGACAGCTACTGGCAAGCGGCATCAGGATTTTGCTCTTCGTAAGGACTGCCTGTGGAATGATCAGAAGAATTCACCAGGGCCTCCTGCTCCATTAAGCTCAGGAAAAGATTGTATGATTATTCAGTACCTGTGAGAAAAGACATTTTAAGATTATATCAACTTGAGCTGTTAATAAAATATTGATGTTTCATTTTATTATTCTGTTGTGGCTGTGCTTTTGACAAAGCCTGGCCTGTTTGACTATATGAATATATTTATGTAGAACATTATGCAAGGTCAGTCATTTGTATAGTCTGCCTAGTTCCCATTTTTTTATAAACTCACACACACGACACTTTTGCCTTCTTGCAGACTGATTTTGAAAGAATCTATTTGTTTCAGAAAAGCAGAGAAATGCTTTCAAAGATGAATCTGAGGGTCTGAGGGAGCACAGCGTTTAAGTATGTGCTTAACTTCAGCAGCGAGAGAGAAAACCTGTCTCCCAGTATATTTTAACCTCTAAAAAATGTAATTTATACTAAATTTTCTACTGAAAATATGTATAAAAGTATAAATGTGCAGCTGACATTTGAACTCCAAAGTAAACACATAGATCAGCCCACATCTCTCCATCCCAGCTCTACACTCTCTTCTTGAATGCTACAGTACACAAATACTTAATTGCAAACCATCTAGAAAGTGACAAATGCTTACTCATGTGATCCTCAGCATCTGAGCATCAAAAACAGAACAAAATGTTTCCTTCCTACTTCCATTGGAACAAGCGTTTCTTTGCTTGTGATAACACTAGAACTGCCATTTACTTTTTGGAATGCCCATTTCTATAGCCTCATACATAACAATAGCATTTGCCAGGTCATTGCCATTAAGGATTGGGGCAGACCCCAGGTTCCATCCATGCCCCATCTACCAGCTCAGGGAGGAAAATAGTGGGCACATATCACCTCTTTATCCCTAAGTGCCTGGATCCAAGGTCCAGGGAAGGTGTACAGGATGGGGTCTGACTCCCATTATGACCCTGTGTGGCTGAATAGTGTGAGCTGTGATCTAGCCTGAAATAAATAGAGTTGCAGTGAGCCAGTAAATACCAAGTGAATCTCTGCAAACTGGAGTTTTTCCTACAGATTTGCAGTGAGACTGCAAGGTTAATTTCTGATTCATTCCAATTTCATCATCTATAAACCCACATGAACCAGTCCTGACAAAAAAAACCTTTGCAAACCTGTTTAGAGCAGAACTTGAATGGTTTCTTACAGCTCCTCCTCTAAAGCTTATCTCCAGAGTCATATAATGTGCTCCATAGAAATATATCTCCCATTTGTACCAACAGCAAAATTTACCAGCTGAAACCATTCAAAGTTTTTCAGACAGTTGAAGGTTGAAGGCTGCATAATGCTTGCTGCTACATATTTTCATCAGCTGAATCTCACTGTCGTGGTCAGCTGCTTTTGTGCTCTGACCTGAAAAAAAAAATGGAGCTTAGAAAAAGTAGAAGCTCAAATCTCTCAAGAGGGAATCCGTGAAAAAGCCTCACAAAACTTTGCTATGAATGAGTCTATCATCTAAGGTGAAGCTGGAATAAATTCAGACAGTATTCAGCATCCAACATCAATTATTTGGAAATAAATATAAAATCACTGCTAATACAATTTGTGGTTGACACAAAGATTGGCAATGATGAGGCAGGGCAATCATACAGAGGGAGCTGGATTGCTTGGTAGGATAGGCCCTCTCAAGCAAATTCTGTTTTAATACAGGCAAAGGCAAAGTTAGACACTTGGGAACAAGGAACACTGGCTATACCTACAGAATGGAGGATTGTATGCTGGAAAGCAGTGACTCTGAAAATGATTTAGGGGTCATAATGGCCAAGCAACAGAATTTGTTGCACTGCTGTGGCAAATAGCGCTAATGTGATGTTTGCATGTAGTGATTAGGAGTAGAGAGAGATTTTACTTTTCCGTATGGCACTGGAATATTGCATCCAGTTCTAGTATCTTTGGCTATGTCTACACTACCACAGCAAGTCAACCTACGCTACGCAACTCCAGCTACGTCAATAACGTAGCTGGAGTTGATGTACTTTAGGTCGAGTTACCGTGGGGTCTACACCACAAGGGGGGGGTTGACAGGAGAAAATCTCATTGCGGGTAGAGTACAGGGGTCAACACGAGAGAGATCTGCAGGCAATTTGGTGGGTCTTTTTCTAGACTGCCGGTGGATCAATCTCAGAACGTTGATCCCCGCTGTAGTGTAGACCTGCCCTATGTTTTAAAAAGAATGTTGAGAAATTGGAGACTGTGCAGAAAACTGACAGAAAAATGGCTTGAGGGCTGAAGAAAATGCTTTTCAATCTGTTTCGTTTATGAAAAAGAAAATTGTGAAGTGAGCTTCACAGGGAGAAAAGCCTGGGTACTAAAGGGCTCTGTAATCCAGTGGATACAGGTATAACAAGCTCTGATGACTGGAAGCTGAAATTCAAATTGGAAATAAGGGACACTGTGATGGGATGGATTAGGCCTTGAAGTGTCCTGCTGGAGGCCTTGTGGCTCTGCCACACCCCATCCCAGAGAAGGGCATTAGAGAGGTTCTCCAAGCTGCCTAGAGTGGCTATGTGGGAAGCAGCCAACCAGGGCCCAGCAGGCTAGTATATGAAGAGCTCCAGGGCCAACACAAGTTCAGTTCTTTGCTAGACCTGGTGAAGAGTAGATTGTGCTCTATGCTGGCTGCTAGGACCCCACCAGAACAAGACTCTAATGCAGGGGTTCCAAAACTTGGTTCATGGCTTGTTCAGGATAAGCCCCTGGCAGGCTGCGAGATGCTTTATTTACCTGAATGTCCACAGGTACAGCCGCTTGCATCTTTTAGCAGCAATACAGTTTATTTAAAGGGATCGTGGACGGCTGCTAGCTATAGGGTTGGGACCTGGAGTAGAGGGCAGGCCCAGATCCCTCCAACCAGCCACTGGAAAAGTGGCCTTGAGTTTGAGGCACCCCAAAATGGGGTTTGAACTATGGTGGCCCAGCTAAAGAGCTGGGGCCAGAAAGGCCCCAGGAGGGCAAAGACCTTGCCTCCAGGTAAGGAGCCTTGGGGCACTGCCCTATTCTGGATAAGGGACAAACTGTGAGAGACATTACAGAGGGCACTGCGAGAGGCCCCTGTTGGACTTGTACCCCAAAAGGGGTTTGCATTGCTTTTATCTCACAGACAGACTGTGTATGACTTGGCCAGAGGGCTGAATCAGTGAAGAGGTAAAAAGAGAGTGCAGGCACACACGATTGGCCATAGAGTGCTTGCAAGAGGTGAGTGCAATGCTGTTACACACACATTTTGAGCAGTGATGGTAATAACTACAGGAACAAACTACCAAGGGAAGTATCTCTTTTAAGTATCTTTTCTATCTCTTGATGTGATCAAGACTGTCTTTCTGGAAGATAACTTTTGGTTGGCTAAAGTGTATTGTACTCAATCCAGGGTAACTGGGTGAAATTAGATTTCCTGTAATCCAACAGAAGTCTGCCTAGATGATCTAAGGGTCCTTTGAAGGGCTAAATTGTAAGAAAAATCTATACATGTAATCACAGAGGATTCAAATATTTCTTCCTGCTTCCACAGAAATAAAACATCTTTGTTTTTCTGCCAGTAGTTAGTCTGACAGCCCTGTGACCCCACTCCTGCCTGTACCCTTTTTATAGAAAAGCTAATAAGGTTAATAGAATGAGCATCTGATTGTGATAGTTCTTGCCCTTGTATTAAGAAGGTAAAATTCTGCTTCTTTCCTTTCCACGCTCAACATCAAGATCTTTAGATTATCATTTAAACAAAACATAATAAAAGCCTTTAAGCTGCTTCTATGTAATAAGTAATGGCTGAAGTACATGAAAAACACAAATATGTGAAACTTGCTGAAATGAAAATTATATTACCAGAAGTTTTAATTTGCAATAATTTTTTTCCAGCATGAAACTCAGAGGTTTCTGCCTACTCTATAATTCAAGTCATTACTGTAAATGTCAAGACCACATTTGAGAACCTGTGAACCACCCCTTTAGTTAATGCTTTTCTGATTCTGAAGTCAGCTATATCCCTTTATGCAAGTACTGCGCGTTAGAATTCCAGGGATATAGAGTTTATGAAAAGCATTGGGCTGGGTAGTTAAAGCTAGGACGCAGCAAAAAGGCACATGGATGAGAAACCCAGAAAAGATTGTATTCACAGGCAATGATATGACACAAGAACATCATTAAAGAATTATACAAACACAAAAATACAGAAGGAAACCTTTTGAATAGTGGAAATAAAACATACACAGGGGTTAGTCCTTCAATGTGCTGAATGAGCTCAACATCCACTCATTTTAATAAGAGTTATGGGCACTAATATATAGATACACACACACACACACACACACACACACACACCTGTATATATGTCAATCCAAAGCTGTCAGAACTTTTTACAAAGGAAGGTAATTATCATTCAACCTGTTTTTCTAAAGGGGAAACTGAGGCACAGAGCACTGAAGTGGCTTGTCCAAAGTCACCCAGGGTGTCATGAGGAGAGACAGGAATAGAATCTGGGTCTGTTGACTTGGTCTCCTACCCACTGCACCAACATTATGCAATCTAATAAGACCTCATACACTACCCATGTATGAAAGGGGGCAAAAGCAAGTAGCATCTAAGAAGAAAATCAGCATAAAGGATGGTTGCTCCATATCATTTATATAGCAATGTCTGACATGGATTGTAAAAGCTGGGTTAAATCAGGAATGTACCAGTGGAAAAATGAGAGCCAAAGAACTGAGTAACTGAGGAAAATTAGAGCTGTTGATTTAATCACACTTATCTTGTATGCTTAACTAAAAAAAATGAATTGGGATTAAAAAAATTAATCACAATTAACTGCAGTTTTAATCACACTGTTAAACAATAGAATACCAGTTGAAATTTATTAAATATTTTTGGATGTTTTTCTACATTTTCAAATATATTGATTTCAATTATAACACAGAATACAAAGTGTATAGTGCTCACTTTATATTTTTTATTACAAATAGTTGCACTATAAACATACCTTGTTTGTAATTTTTCAATTTACTTCATACAAGTACCATAGTGCAATCTCTTTATTGTGAAAATTGAACTTACAAATGCAGATATTTTTGTTACATAATTGCATTCAAAAATAAAACAATATAAAACTTTAGTGACATACAAATGTTTAGCATATCTGGCATGTAAATACCTTGCAATGCCAGCTACAAAAGTGCCATGCAAATGCCTGTTCTCACTTTAAAGTGACATTGTAAACAAGAAGCAGGCATTATTATCTCTTGCAAATTGTAACCAACCTTGTTGGTCTGAGTGATTGGCTGACCAAGAAGTAGGACTGAGTGGACTTGTAGGCTCTAAAGTTTACTTTGTTTTATTTTTGAATGCAGTTATTTTTTGTACATAATTCTATATTTGTAAGTTCAACTTTCATGATAGAGATTGCAGTAAAGCACTTATATTAGGTGAATTGAAAATACTCTTCCTTTTTTTACAGTGCAAATTTGTAATAACAAATATAAAGTGAGCACTGTACATGTTGTATTCTGTGTTGTAATTCAATATATTTGAAAATGTAGAAAAAATCCTTTTTAAATAAACAATATTCTATTATTTAACAGTCCTATTAATTTTACAATTAATCATAATGTTTTTAATCATGTGATTAATCATGATACATTTTTTAATCACTTTGCAACTCTAGAAAAAATATTTAGCTCCAAGTTAAATCCAATTTGATTGCGCAGCTTAAAGAACAATGTAACTGATGATACTACATTCAACATCACCAAAAAGAAAGGGATGGAAAAATACAAGCATTGGGAAGGAAAGAGCATACAAAACATTAATCATTCCCCCAAATAAATGTGGAACAGAGGTACCTAATTGCTGGTGGTTGGATAAATTCCTATATAGGATTTTTTGTTTTTGTAATTTGTGTGAGATGGATCTAGGGATTTGGAGAGTTACACTTTTATTTTCTTCTGACCTCCTGCAATATTTTACTTGCTACAGATTTGCTTGGCTGGATTCTAGTTCATTGTAATTACAAAAATCAAGGAGTCAATAGTACAAGCAACAGTGGGGAAAAGGTGATTAAAGGAGTAAATGGTGCCTCACTATTATTCTACAATAAAAGAAATTATTGTTTATAATAGTCTATCATAATAGAATAATTGTTTGTATGGAATTCTCATACAAACAACACAAAGAATTAGAACACCGTGCAAACATAAGAAGTACAACAGTTGTTTTGCTCAAGGGACATGCACAGTGTACAGCACATGCTTGGCTGTAAAAGGCAGGTGGCTCTAGCCACGAAAACTCCCATGTGCAGGCGTTCAAGTGTCACCTGTGCTTTCTAAGTGACTCACACAGAAGCTAGTGCTGTAAGGTGTGTCTCTGCCTTAGATAAATCATTCCTGAGACGTGCCCCACACTATGCAATAACTGCAAATAAAATATCTCTTCAGATTATTTCAATAGCTCCTAATATATTGGATGGGGTTGAAGCTGTGAGGAGGACAAGGGAGCAAGAGTGGCAGATGGAGCATAGTGTGCAGTAGATGATCAGGTGTTGAACAACCACAATTAAGAATGTCACTAATAATACTAGTTGGGCCTTCTCCTTGGGCTTCGAAATTGAAATCTAATAGAACAAAATCGAAAAAAAAGCACATGGTGAGGAGATGGCATGGCCTATTGAAAAAAGAATTCCATGGATCAGTAGAGAGCTCTGGGTGACTAAGTAGCGAAGATAAGAACAACTATTTTTATAAATGAGTCTAAATCAAACCTTTGCATGGGAGTTTGTTGAAAAAAACAATTTTGGTGGAAAATTTGGGTTTGGATTAAACACTTTTCATGACAAGTGTTTAACTTCCATGGAAATTTTTGGTCAAAAACAATGCCCTCTCCCCAAAAATATTTTGATTTGGATATCCCAATTTAGAGGAGTTGAAGTTTGGTTTCCTCATGGTTACCCCATCCAGGGCAACCCAGGGGTGGGGAGCAGGCAGGTGGGGCAATTTGCCCTGGGCCCTGCAGGGGCCCCCACAAAATTTTTTTGGGGCCCCTGGAGCAGGATCCTTCACTCGCTCCGGAGGCCCCAAAAAACTCCTGCGGGGCCCAGGTCCCCGGAGCTTCTTCCGCTCCGGATCTTCAGCAGTAATTTGGCAGCAGGAGGGTCCTTCCACTCTGGGACCTGCTGCCGAAGTGCCAAGTCTTTGGCGGCAATTCAGCGGCAGGGGCTCACCACTACTGAAGACCCCATGCCCCCTGAATCCTCTGGGTGGCCCTGACGCCATCTTCCTCTATGGACCATGCTGCCCAGCTGGACTACATCTCCCATAAGGCACTGTGACTAGGGACTTCCATGATGCAACTGTCTTTCCTCACCATGGGATGTGGTACATCAAAGGAGACCTCATCTGACGTGAGAGCCTGCCTAAAAAAGAGAATGAGAGCATGAAGCACCCAAACTACAACACCCATGAGGCACCACAGCATCCTTTCAAAATATTTTCATTTCCAGACTTTCACTGAAAAGCCCATTTTCTGACCAGCTCTACTTTAAAGCTTTGGCTGAGTTTCATTTGCTTCTGTTTTCTGCCTTCTAAGTATAAGCAATTCAGAGGAAATTACTTCTGTTCTGCTTTAACAGATTGGTTGGGCAATCTTTCATATTTTCAAGATTTTATTTCATTACTTTTTTTGTCCTCTGAATGGGGTTCGAGGGAGAATAGACATGTTTCTACCATGCTGTAAATTCAAGTATCTTTTTAATATTTGGTGTATTTAAGACTGGAAACAGTGTAGCTACACTTTCTGTAGTATTCCTCTAGGTGTACATTAAACTCTTTATTGCTGTAAAATTGTCAATTTCTTTTGGTTCATGCCAAACTGAGTGGGGCATCTGACTTATCTAGGAGAGTTGTTAGAGGCAGGGGAAAAAACCTGAACTCTGACCTTGTAGATGGGAAGCATGGAGAAGGAAACTGTCAATTGATTGGGATAGAGATTCAGCCTTTCTCCAAAGTGATGCCACAGACTAATAGCTGGTAGTTACAAAAGTTCTTTAAAAGTCTTAATATTTTTACATGAAAAAACTTGATGTATCTTTATTTGCACTAAATTCCAGAACAGAAACTAGATGTATTATATTATTACTGTGGGTTAGTATGAGTAGGATTTTTCTACTACCATCCTATTCAGGACAATGGGTTTACTCAGCCCTTGGCCACTTAAAGAGTTGCAGTGGCAGGTTGCAAATCAATTCCCATCAAGTTTGCTTTGGTAGGAATGATGGAGTATATGTTCTAAGGCATTGGGGAATAGATGAGGGCTTAAATGGGGTGGGGGGTAAGGAATGGGACGATCCTCAGGAATCCAGTAGGGACACAGTTCTCATCTCACTTACTATTCAGAAATGGAATGTAGCCTGCATAAGCTTTGTTTGAGAGGCAATTTAAGCAAATCTCTAGGTAGAGGTTTTGTGACATTCCATTTGCACACTAATTGTTTTTTAATTGCCTTCATAAAGTTTGAAGCACTGTATTCAGATGTTCCATAGCTCTCTTCATCTATAGATCTCAAAGCACTTCATCGAACAAGGGAGTAATTAAACCTGTGGTACAGCTGGGAAAATGGGGTGTAGACAGTAGGGCTGCCTGGAAAAAAAGAATTCCATTTCTTGAAAAAATTCAAGGTTATGGCAATTTGTTTTTGCTCTGTATTGGAGCATCAAAATAAAAAAGGGACCTTTGGAAACTTTTTATGAAAAAACAGAAAAGATACTCCCCCTGCCCAATAGCTCCATGGCTAGTGCACTCAACTGGGATTTGGGAAACATAGGTTTGAGTATCTTCTTAATTTGGTGAGTGTCCTAACCCCTGGACTATAAAGTCCGTCTGTCTCATCAGAAGTTTCATCCTGGATTTGAGGAACCTTCCTGATTAAAGTTTCAGCAAACTTTGATTTTGATTTTGATTTTGACAGATTGCATTTTTGGATGAAAAACACTTTGCTGAAAAATGTCCAATCATCTCTAGTGGAGAGCTAAAGTGATTTTCCTTAGGTCACACAACATGTTGGTAGGACATCCTGGAATACACCCAATGTCTCCTGACTCCCCTTTCATTACCCTATTTGCTGGCTCAAGCCACTTCCCTTTCTGAAAGACAATCACAAGTGGCTTCATAGTAGGGATGAAGGGATGTATAGAACAACAGCATTTCCGGATTGGAGGAAGCTCTGAAGTTCACAAACTCCAACATGAATAAAAAATCAAAAGGCTTTATTGCCAACATTAGTATCTGTTTGGGAAAAAAAGCATGTCTGGAACCCAGTTGCAATCTAATACATCACCATCACCAGTGGAGAAAAGGTTACCAATCTAATTCTTCATCCAGGCATAGAGAACATTAAAATGTAATATGCTATGTGAGATACTGTATATAATAATTAGGAAGTAATTGCGTTCATATATTTTCCTTAAGATTAAATTACTGTAGGCACTGTCTTGTTCTTCCACTTTAAGAAATCACAATGGACACTGTTCCTATGGTTTCTGAGAGGTAGCATTTATGGAGACAGCTGAAGACTATAAAAGGAGCAAGAAACACTGCAGCTGGAATTGTCTGTTGGTCTTAAAAGTCACTTTCCACTGCAATTTTGATCACTTATCTTGTTGCTGAAGATTTTGCATCTAATCAGTAACAATGTGACTAAGTAAACATTTTACATGATTAATAGTTTAATTTTGTCATATCTTTTTTTCAAAGATTTAAGATATGTCTGAAAACATCAAGAGGATTTTAGAACAGCAAACAACAGACTTAACCTAAACGGGGTCAGAAGAGAGTAGCTAAAAATAAAGCCTAGAGTCAGCAACACGCAATAGTGTTAGCGTAAGATCTAGGCCAAAGTAAAGCTGCCTTTGAGGTAGTACACCCATCTGAAAATAGATATGTTATTATCATCCATGCTTTGCTTCAAATTCTTTTCTGAATATACAGTCCAAAAGGAAATGTCCTACATTTGTACGAATTTCTGTTAGGAAAGAATTGCTATTATGTTGCAAACTTTAAATCAGACAAAGCCAGGATACAATTCCATTGCTTTTGGCATAATAATCTCGAAAGACAGGTTACCAGTTTGGAGGGAAGCTGTATCTTCAGCCTTTTTAGTGCATTGGGTTAGAGGGAGAACAGGGCTTTGTTGATTCATAAACCATGTGGAGCACGAGGCTTTGCAAATCTCTAAGTATTGTTTGGGGTGTGAAAAAGTCATTCAAGTTTAAAAATCCATTTTTACTTATTATTGAAACCTATTTTTATTTCTTGTGGTGATTCAGTTTAAAACATGTTTACACAAGTAAAGGGAAGCCTGTCCTATATAGTAGGGACAGAAGAATCCCCAAAGAGGTAGCCTGGCACAAAGGAGTGGTTTATATATGGTTTTCACAGATTATAGGTTTTTTGGGTCAGAAGGTATCATCATTATGCTCTTAGTCTCACCTCCTGAATAGCATAGCCCATAGAACATCAACTGGTGATTTCTGCATCAAACCCATAACTTCTATTTGAGCTATAGCATATATTTTAGAACTCTATCCAGTCTTAATTTAAAGAATGACATATACCATATCTCTTTCTATATTAGAATTTTTTTCTCCTCCCATTTCTGATACTGTTTTTCTCAGGCTCTTTAAATCTGTTTTTCACGCTGTTCTATTTTTCATCCTCAGGATTTTATATCTTTATTCCCCCCCTTTTCAGCTATTAAAAATCAAATCACTCCTCAGCAGAATGCAATCCCCAAAACGTTAGTTTTCAAGATGAAATGTCAAACCCAGGATGTTTGAGTAGGTTTCAAAAATAGGTAAAAGTGAGTTTGACCATCCTTATATTTTAGAGCTGATTGACTGCTGAGTTCAAAATTCATTTACTGGACTTCTGTGAGACGGATCACTGGAAATGCACATTCCTCTTTGTAAAGTTCTTAGGCAGACAGTTCTCGGGAAATTGAGTTGTTTCACATTTTTTTCAGTCTTGGATACACAACTGGAGACTAGTTTCTGAACAGTTATTTTTGGACCAACTGTGGATTTACACCGTCATTTAAAACAGACAGCTGAGTGACATTAACTGTGAACATTGACCATGGACATCCAATAAAATCTCAAGCTGATGTGGAGTACCAAATCTCTTTTCTATCTCATATGCTCTCATAAATCTCAAGTGCCAGAGAGAGGCAGCATTCCTCAGTACAATAAAGCTGTTTCCACTGGCTCCCACAGCTGAAAAACAAATCAAGACAGCAAACTTATTCAAGTGCACTAATTAAGGCCTATGAATTCAAAGACATTCACTTGAACTCTCTTACAAATTTCATAAATCTTCTTTTGTTTGAAAGAGATGTAATTCTTTGTTCATGGGTTTTTTTATTTGTTTAAAGTCCAGGGGCATGTCTGACAGCAAAATGTCTTCTATTAAAGAACAGATGGCTTCATTTTTTGCTTGGAGAGCTCTGAAATAACCAAGGACCAGATTCTGCCACCCGAGATCAGTTTCATTGTGGCTATGGAAAAAGTAGGGTATTGCTTCACATGAGTAAGGGCAGCAGGATCTGGCCTCAAGCTGGTAACCACAAACTAGGAAGGGCCTGATTCTACCACCATTACTAAGCATGAGTGGTATTTTACTTTGCACAGAGCCGTTAAAATCATGAGCCGTATCCTCAAAAGGTATAAACTGGCATACATCTATTGATTTTTCAATGAAGTGACTGCATAGGAGTAACATAATACTCAGCATAAGGAAAGCTGGCAAAATCTGTTCCTAAATTAGTGAAGTCTGATCAGGATTTTTCTTTTCTTATGGAGAAATTTTAACACAACCAGTAGGAAAGTTATCCAGGTTTAAATATAAAATCTATGGGTAATGTTTATCCTGTGCTAATAGGTATACAGGTTAACCAGGTTACAAGCAAAGTAAATCATTAAAGTTTCCCCTTAGCTTTGCTTCATCTTTTAAATAACAAAAAAACAAAAACAAACAAAACAACAAACAAATACTTCTAGGTATTTTGTAAGAAACCAGAATGTTCTCCCCGACACAGCCACAATAATTTCAACCAATGCACTTCTTCAATATTTTGTACTGAGGAGAGCAGAAATGGCGTAAAAATTCCCAAACTCTTCACTTCTACCTCCCAATCAAAATGGGCAGGGGTATGTTGTGATTCCAAATCAACTGACTGCAAAAGAACAGCCTTCCCAGAACTGACCTTGCAATGAAACACAGGCCAGGCCATTAGAAGTTAAATGGGTCAGGAGAGGTTTCAGCTTCCATTGAGATTCCTGAAATTTCCAGTTAAGAACTCATAACTTCTGTGGTGGATCAGTTGATCATCTGAGGTTGAATTCTGTTTTAAGACATGAAGATATTGTGGCAATAGAAGTGAATCACTAGTCAATGTTTAGCTGAAGTAGGATCCTTCTGCAAGAATTTTGTTCTGTCTGTTCATACATCAAAATTCTGAAAAACCGGGGCAGGGGGGGAGCAGAGAAAGGTACTGGCTGTGTTGAAAACTCTCCAAAATCCAGACTGGTGATTGCATTTCTGCACCTGCTATCCATTAATACTTAGTGCACACATGGATAATATGTCAGCTGAGTTATCCAAAAACATCTGGATGTTATGGTACCTAACAAATCTAATACCCACAGCTAATGAGCCTAAAGATAGGGGAAAACATTATGTGGTTGCTGTTACAACCTTCATTCAATGAATATAAATAGGTTTCCGTTGATCTTTTGTCCTACTAAAGTGTAATCCAGTTTACTGAACTGGTGAATTCCATTAACCATTTTGACATTACTACTTTATAAATCTAACAGTATCCTTGTTCTGTTATTCATCCATACATAACTAAAGGACAAAATCTCAGAGTATAGACTGGTTCCAAAACCACTGATGGCCATTCACTTACATGGAAGATTTTCATTAAAGCCTGAAGAGAACTTCATGTAATCTGTGGAAAGAAATGACTTAAACAATATAGTACATATTCAAAACTACATAACTCATAGAGTTAAAGGCTTAAGTGAATGAATTAAGTCATTCAATTAATACAGGTTACTAGATTATTTCATACAAAAACATTCAAAAATAATATTAAGTATGAATAGTTAAGTAACTGACATTAAGGAAATGTCAAGTTATTGTTGCATATATAACCTTAACACTGCCCTTTGTACATATATGTTATGATACAGTGTTTATCTACCTAAATAACATATATACTATGTATCGTTTAATCACTTCCTGACTTGAGTCATAGCCAACCATTTGGTATATAATGATATATAAAGTTGCATGGTTAAGTGCTTGGATGAGCTCAGCTCATGGATGAAGAACAGCTGGCTGAAGCTGAACCCAAACAAGACATTGGTGATTCTGATGGGCAGATGAACATATTTTGAAGAGTTTGCATCCATGGTGCAATCTTCTTTGTCCTATAGTTGGTCAGTTTGGTCCATATTCCAGGAGTATTCTTGGATTCCTAACTGACTCTCAGTTCTCACATAGCAGCACCCTTAAGTAATGTTTTTTATCATCTTTTACTGGCTAAGATATTCTGTCCCATCCTGGATGATGATGATGACCTGGCTTCAGTTATTCATCACCTCTCAGATGGAATACAGTAATGCAATATATCTGGGCATGAAGCCTTCAACACTTAGGAAACTTCAACTACAGAACATTGCAGCATGTCTCCTCAGCAACACAGGATGATAAAGGAAATTAAGGAAGAAAATCTTAAATAGCCCACACCTTACTGGAGCTTTAGATATGATCCTTTTCTTCCCTAGGCATTATAAATAAGAAGGAAAATTGAAGGAGAGAAATAAATAAACTCTCTCATGGGTGAAATAAGACAAGGAGAGAGTTGTTCAGTAAAACTTCTGAAAAGTTAGAGAAGCAGATGTGGAGAGGTTTACAAAAGCTGTTTGATGTGCTTTCTTACACACAAAGTGGTTTAATGTGTTTATTTTATGTACACAGTCCACTCTAGTTCTGTTTTCAGAATGTACAGATTGAGTCCATATTTATGGTAAACTTAATACTAAATCTGTTTACCTCCAGTTTCCCTCAGCTTGTATGTACTCTTTGTAATGCTGAGGAAAAATTATTTATGTAGGAACTGAAGACACTTACTGTGCCTGCCCTTGAAACAATATAGTGATTAACCTTGAGCCCTGAGCTCCATAGCTAAAGAAAATATGGAACAATTTGGAAGTAGTGGAATATCTTTTACATTATCCTCTCTACAAAAACGTAAAACCATAAACAAGCCTTTATTAGAGCTTGTTTTGGGGTCAACAGGAGACTAGATTCTCTAGTATCAACATAATCTGGTCTGGCCTCTGGAACCCCTTCAGTTACCATTATTTAAATAATAGGAACTAGTTGCTCAAAACAAAGAGCAAGGAGCTGGGTTTTTGGTGGTGGGTTTTTGGTGGGGGGGGGCAGGGAAGAGAACATTTATATTGCAAGAAACAATGATTGGAGATGTGCAGCCCAGGAAGTAGAGTGTTGCTGGTCAAGAATTGTAGAGTTTAAGGCCGGAAGGAGTCACTAGATCATCTATTCTGATCTCCTGTATATCACAGGCTACCAACACCATCCAGCACCTGCATGCTAAATTCAACAACCAAAATAAGACCAAAGTATTACAGCCCACAGGACACTAGATTATTATGTGCCACAAGCAGAAAATGAGAGGGACCAAGGTGCACCAATACCCAAGGCTCCTACAATGGCAGTAAAACTATTAAATAAGATAAACCCAGATAATCCAGGCAAGTGATCTGTACCCACACACTGCAGAAGAAGGCAAACAAACAAAAACAACAACAACGTCTTGGCCAATCTGACCAGGAGGAAAATTTCATCCTGACCCCACATCTGGTGATTAGCCAGCCCCTGAGCATATGAGCAAGAGCCAACCAGCCAAGCACCTGAGAGACAGAGAATGCTCAGTGCCAGATCTGAGCCATGGCCCACCTCACCCAATATTCCATCTCCAGTGATGGCCATTCCTGATACTTCAGAAGAAAGAGATTAAAAAAAAACCCTCCAAGAATACAATGGAGGGGAAAAAAACACTTTCAAACTCCTTCCAGTGGCTAGTTGAAACTCTGAATCATGAGTTTTAGGAACACAAGAGAAGTGAGCCCCAGGCTGTTTAGCCCTGTTCCCCACCATCAAAAGCAACCCCATCATACAACTGTGCTCAAAAATTTGCCCAGCTCTGTCTTAAAACCAATTAAGTTGTTTGCCTCCAGAGCCTCAACTCTCTGATGGTTAGAAAACTTCTAATTTCCAGCCTGAATTTGGCCAGTTTATACCCATTGTTCTTTTACTTAAATAGTTCTTCACACTCCCTGACATTTGCTCCCCTAATGTATTTATAAAGAGCAATCATATCCCATCTCAGTTTTCTTTTTGCTAGACTAAACAAGCCAAGCACTTCCAGTCTCCTTTCACAAGATAGTCCTTTCCAAGATCATCCTAGGAGCTCTTCTCTGCACCTATTCCAGTTTAGATTAATTTTTCTTGAAGCATGGATGACCTGTACACAGTATTCCAGATGAGGTCTTACTAGTGCTTGGTATAATGGCATTAATACTTCTCTCTCATAACTGGAAATGCCTTGACTAATACATCTTAGGATCACATTTATCGTTTTCACTGCCCCATCACATTGGTGACTCATAACCATCCTGTGATTGGCCCACACATCCAGGTCTCTCTTCTCCTCCATTGCTTTGAATTAATGAGTCCCGAGCTTGTAGCAGAAATTCTTGTTGTTAGATCCTAAGTATATGACTGTGCAATTTGTACAATTGAATTTCATCCCATTTCTGACACTCCAGTTTTCAAGCTCATTCAGATTTTCCTGTATAATGTTCCAATCCTCCTCTCTGTATATCACACCTCCCAACTTCATATCAACAGATTTCATTAGCACACACTGACTTTTTGTGTCAATGTCATTCGTAAAAATACTGAATAAGATTGTCTCAAAACCATCCTTGAGAAACTCCACTAGCACCTCCCTGCAGGCTGATAATTCACCTTTCAGCACAAGCCATTACCTTCTCACCTTTAGCCAATTCCTTATCCACCTTACAATGCTTGTACTGATCCCCATCTTCCCTTATCTAAAAAAATCAGTTATTTTCTCTCAGAAGGAAATGAGTTTAGTCTGACATGACCTACCTTTGATAAACCCATGTTGACTACATACCCTTTACAATTTACCTCTATTAATTTCCTTTACTATTTATTTTAAAATCTTGTATTCTGCTGTGGTCAGTCTCAAGGAATGGCTACATTGCAAAGAAAAACCTGCAGCACTGTGTTTCATAGCCTTAGTCAATTGACTTTGGCTTGCAGGGCTTGGGCTGTGGGACTCTAACCACTTTGTAGATGTTTCTACTTGGGCCGGAGCTTAGGCTCAGACTCTCCCCCATCACCCAGTTTCACAGCCTGGAGCTCCAGCCCGAGCAGGAATGTCTACACTACTGTTTTTAGCCCTGCAGTCCAAGCCCCATGAGCCCAAGCCAGTTGACTGCTGTGGGTCTTTTATTGCAGCGTAGACATATTCTAACAAATCTGTAATTGCCCACATCACTTGATTTCCCTTTTTTAAATATAGGTACAATGTTAGCTATTCTGTAGTCATAAGGGAGAGGGATAGCTCAGTGGTTTGAGTATTAGCCTACTAAACCCAGGGTTGTGAGTTCAATCTTTGAGGGGGCCACTGTAGCGATCTGGGGGAAAAACTGGTCCTGCTAATGAAGGCAGGGGGCTGGACTCAATGACCTTTCAAGATCGCTTCTAGTTCTAGGAGATTGGTATATCTCCAATTATTAAATTAAAAAGGTGCTACCTCTGAATCAGCAGATTTATTAAAAATTCCTGCTTCTAGACTTGCAATCTCATTTACCATTTCTTTCAGTATTCTGGGATGAAAATGATCTGGTCTCCTGGATTTGAGTGCATTAAACTCTGTTTTTTTTCTACCTAAGATGTAGTAATTTCCATTTCTAATTTCTGGTGCTGGCCAGCATGTGGAAGGGCCTACCAGAGGACTTTTTCTTTTGGAAAGGGGCACTTATTTCAACAACGCTACAGTGATTTACTTCAGCTGGAGGTCTGGCCTTATGTGTACAAGTTGCTTTTTGAGACAACCAGATGGCTGTTTTTATGTATTCCCTCATTCTGCTTCTCCTTAGGTAGGTATGTGTCTCCCCTTGTTATGTTATGCCTCTAAACCAGAGGCGACTTTTTCAGATGGCAGGATACTGAATTTTCCCAGTCCAAATGAGGAAAACATCTCTCATGCTCTTTCGCTCTTTCAAGCTGCAGCAGAAGCTCAGATAAGTGTTTGTATGAGAGGACAATCAGGCCTTTAGATTGCAAGTTATTTTTTTAAGAATAGGTCTTCACAAGTATTATTAAGAAGTAAGAATATTAAATTACTATAGAGCAGTGCTTTCTAAAACCATTCTAAAGTAATAGCTCAAATCTATCTTTGTGTCCGTCTTTTCTCCTTTTCAGAATGATCTGTACTACATTTCACACAGTGCATATTTCCTCGTTAGCTTTCACTAGTTTGAAAATAACAGTGGGCTATTTCAGAGCTGCACTGTCTTCTTTAGATGTTTAAATTATAATAATTACATATTTCTCATTGCTTGTTACTCTTTGGTCATTTTTTTATATCTGTGTTGTTTACATAACTGATAATTTGCACATGGTACCAAAGAATACACCTTAAATGGATAAATATATACCACTTTTTTTAGCATTTCACTCATTGTCAATTACCATTTTGGATGCAAAATTCTTGTTAAATTCTGCAATGCAATATACAGATAATTTCTTTGTGTTTTAATTGTATTTACCATCACTATAACCAGTGGCATTCCTGCCAGCTAGTGTTACCACCTGTCCCTTGAAATGTAAGAATTTCCTTTACATTTCTAATGTGACCTAGTTAATTTAGTAGGCCTACTCTACACTACGCAGTTGGGTTGACATAAAACAACTTATGTCAATCTAATTATGTCAATGTACATACTATAGCAGGGATTGACAACCTTTGGCATGTGGCCCATCAGGGAAATGCGCTGGAGGGCTGGGATGGTTTGTTTACTGAAGCGTTTGAAGGTTTGGTCGATCACAGCTCTCATTGGCCATGGTTCGCCATTCAAGGCCAATGGGGGCTGCGGGAAGCAGCACGGGTTGAGGGATGTGCTGGCCACTGCTTCCCGCAGCCCCCGTTGGCTTGGAACAGCAAACCTCGGCCAGTGGGAAGTGAGATCAGCTGAACCTGTGGACGCTTCTGGTAAACAAACTGTCCCAGCCCCCCAGCGGATTTCCCTGTTGGGCCGCATGCCAAAGGTTGCCGATACCTGTACTACAGCCTTGTCCTGCCGATGTAAGTGCCCTACTACACTGACATAATAACTCCATCTCCATGTGAGACATAGGCCTTATGTTGGTGTTGTTAAGTTGACACAGTGTCTGTGTAGACACCACATAAGAATGGTCATACTGGGCCAAAGCAAAGCCCAATATCGTGTCTTCTGATAGTGGCCAACACCAGGTGCCCCAGAGGGAATGAACAGAACAAGTAGTCATCAAGGGATCCATTCCCTGTCACCCATTCCCAGCTTCTGGCAAACAGAGGCTAGGAATACCATCCCTGCCCATCCTGGCTAATAGCCATTGATGGATCTATCCTCCAAGAATTTATCTAGTTCTTTTTTGAATCCTGTTATAGTCCTGGCCTTCACAACATCCACTGGCAAAGAGTTCCACAGGTTGACATTGTGTTACTTATATCGTCTATTGGCTGTCTTGTCAATTTAATGGCTCCATTCTGGAGCCAAATTGACAAGAAAACCAGGCAGCTAGAGCCCAGCTGCCCCCAGCTCCGTGCTCCCAGCTGGGCTGCTGCCCGGAGGTTTCCTGTTCCCTCCTCAGGGAGTTGAGAAACCTGGGCTGCTGCCCCCTGCTCCCAGCGGTGAAGACAAGGGACCCAGAAACAAATCAAAATAGTAAAAAAAAAAAATGGTTAAAAGAAAATTATCCAAAAGAGAAGAGCAAGTGAGTCAGAAAGGCCAAAACATTCACAGATGGACTGATCTTAAATAGAAATCCTTGTGCTGAGATTTAAAGAAAATCACAGAAGTTTTCTGGCACATATACCCAGGGAGAGACTTCCACAGAAATGAACCCATACATACTTGCTACAGAAGAATGGTGGAAATTTTATGGGCATCCCACAAGTGACATGCCAGCAGCTTTTAACTATCCAGTCAACAGTGGTCACTAAGAATGCTTTTTATTACCTGTACTTAGCAAGTCTTTAGCATCCTTTGCCTTCAGAGGCTGATTATATTATTGCAATGTGTTCTAGATGGAACTAAACAGTAAACTTTTTCCAAAATGATCTGTGATTTTGCTTGCTAAAAATATTTTACAATCTTTTTTTGTATTTGCATTTGCCATTGTAGTTTTGACCATTTCTAACATGACCGTTTATGAAGGGATGTTTATTTTTCTCATTCCAATGGTTGTTTTGCTAATGTTTGTAATTTTCTACCAGTAACTTTTGTATTTGAGGGCAATACAAAATTATGTATTGTAAATTTCTTCCCCTATTGCAATCTCTTCTGCACTGCTTATGTGGCAGTAATTCAATGGACAACAGTCCTGCAGGTGTGTAACAGAATCTCTGATCTATTTTTGTTTCCATCAACTTGCAGACAGTGGCAACATATTAATTTAGCATTGCAACCCCCCTGTGAGGTAGGTTAGTGTTAATTTCTCAATATTATGGAGTAGGAAAGAGACACACCAAGGGACAAAGCCAAGAATAGGATCCAGGCTTCTTTTCCTATTACTTGGTAGCGGTCTATATGAATGGTTTTGAACTGTGCTGGGATCTGCAGTCTGTCTAAGATTTCCAGCGGTGTCTGCACCTTCATTTGAAATTTTTAGGGGAACACAAATGAAAAAAGTTTGAAAACCACTGGTCTATATTTGGAGATGCTCGCCTTTCAGACAAATATCTGTACAAGTACAAGACACAGTAATGTTAATGTATAAATATGAATGAAAACCTAGGAGTGTACATATATGTGAGCGTGCTTTTAAGTGTGTTCGGTACTGTAATCTTCACTCTTGAATCTCATTTGACATTCTTTATAGCCTGATATATTTTATAATGATTGCAGCAATGCTGAGTAATGAAACATAAAATCATTGTGTTTGAGTATGAATGGAAGTTTTGAAATATTGATCTTTGGACTCTACTAATTGATGCTTTTATAAGCACTATACATCTCAGCCTTCCCCAATTTTCAAGCAGCAATGTTGATTCTGAACCTTCTGTCTGTTACAGCTATCCCCCTATTCCATTTTGTTTCTTACAGCTGTCCCCATACTCCATTTTGTTTTTGTTCTCCTGTGGCCTCCCCTCCCTGGCTGTTAAGTTGTTTAGCAGGGCCACTGCCCTTCTCAAAGGGAGGGCCCCTTAAAGTTGTTTACCAAGAGCCATTGCCCTTCTCAAAGGGATGGCCACTTGTGCTAAGTGGGACCACTGCCCTGTTCAAAGGGTTAGTCCTGTTATCACCTTGTTAAACCTGGGCTCGGTGTAGGGTAGGCAATGTCCAGAGCTGCAAGACCTATTGTGTTTTTAAGATCTTGGGCATGAGTCATAGGCCTCATGTGCTTTTGAGTCACCTACTGCACAGGACTCTGCCCAGACATGTCTCTGTGCTCACCTACAGTTTGTCCCTGCCTCCTCTCCTCCCCTGTGACAGAGGGAGCCAATCAAAAGTACTGGCGGGAAACTGCCTGAGTTTGCCTTTAAAAACAGACATTTTTAAAACTAAGATCAGAAAGGTTCCTGTATTGCTGCCTGGTCTGATCAGCCAGGGGTTCTGGGGGGTCCTTTCTCCGCTCTCGTTTTATTTTTGAGCGTACCCCCGTTTTTTGAAACCCCCCCCACGAAGAACGAATTGCTGCCTGAGAGATCTCCTGATTATTGAGACTGTACCTAGCCTTCTGATGATTTTGCTGCTTTTACCTCTGCTGCTTCCTTTGGGGCTGGTAAGAATCCCTCTGTGAAATTCTGTATACTTTTATTTTATTATTTTAGCTGCTGGCTCTGTTTCCCCAGCACACAGACTCAAGCTAAACCTTGGTCTGTGTCTTAAAACCTCTCCTAAACTCCGCGGCACTTTGCTGCTAAAAATAAGTTTGTGCCGCTGCTAAGCTCTGCTCCTGTGGGCTTTGCCTCGGGGCTCTCTGCTTGCAGCTGTATCCACTGCTGCAGCCACCATCCCTTGGCTTCCTTGGGAGCTGGATCCTGGGCTGCCAGCTTGCAGCCCCCCACCCCCCCCCACTGCTGCTAAGGTGCACCTATTAGAATCAGGTTCTTAGTCTAGATAAGTTGTAATTTCATTTTGCATAGCTGTGGTTAAGTTAGGTTTAGAGAATTGTTTGTATTGTGCTCTGTAAGTTAGGTTTAAAAAATTGTTGCATTGTGTTCTGTTACTTGCTAATTTGTGTAGTCTTGGTTAAGTTAGATCATAGATAAGATTTTGCTGTGTTCTGTATAATTGTGGTTAAGTCTGTCTTCCCGCTGCCCCCAAACCTCAATTGTAGTACTGAAGTCTAGCATAAAACCCCATTGGTTACCCTTTTTTTTCTCTAACACACCTCACATTTTACATTTACACTACTGTGACACATTTTACCCATAACTGTTAGTTGGCTATATGCTGCTGTGACACACCCTTTACATAGAAATTGTTAGCTACCTGTTACATTTATACTTCAGTGTTAATTGGTTACCAACTGTATTGTACCCCACTGTATTGTACCCCACTATTGAAACCCCCTATACTATTTGCTAAAAGAAACCCCTCCCCAATTGTCTACCTTAACAAACCCCATACCCCTCACTATTGAATTTTCCCTGTTTTTTGCATTTTCTTAATAAAGTTTATTTTGCACCCCACCTGTGTGGTAATTGCTCCCCAAGATCCCATATACCTGCTGGCAGGGACACCTTCCATTTCACGTTTTTTCTTTTTGCAACACTTGACAACCTTCCCCCTAGTTAAGAAAACTGTTGATTTCACAAAACCTTAACTTGAAGCAAAATAAATAAACACATATACATAATTAAATAATCATATGTTGGTTTGACAACAACAAGTTGACACCTTTGTTTGTCAGTGAAATGACAGTGGCTTGTTCCTGCAAAGGACGGAGTATATTCAAATATTGAAAAAAAAAAAAAAAGGAAGGAAGAAATATAGGAGAATTTTCTTGTTCCATACGTGAAAGCTAAAAAACCTCCCTAGGTAATTCTTTTTCCAGGTCTTAAGGATGTTCATGGTGATAAATTCTTGACGAACCTGCTATTACTGACCAGTAAGTGTTAAAAGGTATTAGCAAAAAATCTACAGTATTACTATTCTTCATTTTTTTAGTATCCTTGTGTATTTGTTCTCTTATCAAATAGACAGCTTTCCTGTGAAGATTTAATTATTTCATTTCTGATACTCAGAAGCTGAAGAAAATGATAATTCACATGAAGACTTAAATGTGCTCTTAGGTTTGTTAGGAATATTCTGAAATGCTGCATAGATAGCAACTATGTCTAAGCAGTTAGCATTCAAGTAAATCCTTGATATTCAAATACTGCATACAGAATGCTAGAGAAACAAATTGGATTCTACTCTCTGCATACAAGCCTGAGATGAACTTTTACATAAAATATGCTTTTAAAATTATATGGGAAACAGAAAAATGAGAACAACATTTTGCAGAAATCCATGATACTTGTAGCACTACTTTCAGTGCTTTCCCTAAATGCAGTTTTACCATGGAGACCAGCATAAGGAAAATAATGAAAGATGCAGAGCAGAAAATGTGAGGCTGTGGGAAATAAGTAAAATTTATGCTTTCCCTCATACTAATGTTTTGAATAAGTAAACCACAGAACAACAGGCAAACCATTTGTGCTTTTAGTAAAGATAATAAAATATACAAAACATGAAAAATCTTTGGTTAAATATTGATGTTGGTTTTTATATTTGGATGTAAATGATTGATCAAATCCTGCTTCTTTGAATTGCCTCTCTATTTGGAATAAAGTAAACCAGCATTTAGATCTGAGAGCCAATCCTTTGATTTGACCCAGGACAGGATTGGAGGACAGGGCAAAATGGCTTTTACTCCATCTTTATAGCTCCCTGATCCAGGATTCAGTCCCTGGCACAATTTAGAGCAGTTTCAGGATTGCTCTAAGTCTCAATGTCCATGGCCCAAAGAGTAGCTGAGATAGAAGTGATGCAGTGGTACTCCAATCATTGCTACTTCCCCTGTAATGGCCCTGTAATCTGGGGGCTAGGAGGTCAAAATGGAGACACCATGACAGCTTTATGCCGTTTGGGGATTCGAATACCTAGGTAGCTGGTTAAACCAAATTTATGGTATCAGATTAAGTCATCTATTGAAAATGCTCTACGAAAGGGACTATGCAAATGAAATCTCTCTCCACAATAAGTACCACTCTACTGGCATAAGTGTCAATTCTTTCAGGAAATTAATGAGAATATGGAATAATGAACTAGACAGAGAATGAACAAAAAAACCTTACTCTGGGGCTGTCTATAAATTATGGAACACATCTGTGTAATTTTTCAAGACCCACTCACCTTTTATAACACTTAGTAAAATTGAAACAAACACAAAATTAAAGTCTCATCTACCTTCTAATGCATTACCTAATTTTTGGACGGCTCTTATGAACATGTATGTATTAATATTTTTCTTCATGATATCCTGTGATTCATTATTGTAAAATACTGTAACACACAAAAAACTCTACTAAAAGAACATTATTCAGATTGTAAAGTTAAGCACTCAAAAATTAGGAAATGCCAGAATTACAGTTGCCTTGTGTGTATGCATTATGATACAGTATTTAATTACATGACCACATCATATTTTTTCCAGAGGGCCCCTGCCTCATTAAGTGCACAGGATGGATAATCAGCAGCTATTCAATATTTTGTTTTATCCTCATTGTTCAATGTGTGACCCGATTCCTTATTCACTGTGCATTATTCAAACCCTGCTCTGAAGACAGAATTAATAATTTTTTCATGTGCATTTTCTATGGAACTCATCAGTATTGTATCGGTGTGTGCCACAAACATTCATTTATCTTCAAAATACACCTGTAAGGAGAGGGAGTAGTTGTTATCCTCATTTTACAGATAGGGAACTGAAGAACAGAGAGATTAAGGCCAGAAGTTTTCATTAATTGGGTGCGCAGCTTGAGACAAATAGAACTCTTTTTCAGAATACTTAGCATTATATAACATTTGATATGTTCAAAGTACAGCACCCATTGATGTCAGACGCAGCTTTGAGTGCTCAGTGTGATTTCACTGGGGTGTAGACTTGAACCTGGCCCACTGTGAAAGACCGAATGTTACCCTTTCTGAATTATCAATTCACATATTGTACCAATGACCTTCAGGGTGAAACCCAGGCCTCTCTGAAGTCAAGTGGAATTTTCCAGTTGATTTCAACTGTGTCAGGATTTTACCCATGTGATATAAATCCCTCTGTTTTTATTATTTTGATGTATTGAAGCATCATATGTAATAAATGCCTGCTGTAAAATATGTAGTGAATATTGCAATTGTCATTCCATGCATTTGTAAAATACTTTGGGTTAATAAAACAATGGGGAGAGAAATTCTATTTCCTTGAGGTTGATCCTGGCATCAGCTGCACAGAGAAACAGACTCACATCGAAAAGAATCTAATTGCTCTAATTTCAACAAACCCCATGTACCTCTAGGGCTTTAATAAAAGGGTATTAAAATTATATATATATATCTTCATTTCTGCTGATGGATCAGAAATGACAGTCTCATTGGGTAAGAGTCTATTACTTAGGCTCTCTTCAGAAATACATATGAATGAGTGATCTGAAGTACAGTCTGTGAGAGGAATTAGAGATTTTTTCCCCATCATTTGGGACTAATCTTTCAGTCTGGAGAAGCAGTTTTCTAAAATGAAAATTGAGAGGTTTTCATATTTCCTGTTCTTTATAAAAAGGTATTTTACAGTCAGTAGGTGCCTGGTGGTCTGAGCAGAGCAGACTGTGTTTTAAGTTTTGAGTTGAAGATGACACAGTCACTATATAACCCA
The DNA here is from genome assembly GCF_003597395.2 of Chelonoidis abingdonii. Lineage (NCBI taxonomy): Eukaryota > Metazoa > Chordata > Testudines > Testudinidae > Chelonoidis > Chelonoidis abingdonii. Next base: position 72,824,401 of record NC_133769.1, on the reverse strand, counting down.
TTGTCATGCATGTGTGTATTAAAGATCTGAAGAATATTGAATACTAACTGAGAAATCGCCTCATGAGGTTTTTTTCCTTTGCTTCGATGCTTTTAACAGAAAGCCAGGCCTGTTGGGGCTATAACCATATGGTGTGTAATAAACTAATGTATTATGCTTTCTACAGCTTCATATTATATTATCTTGCATGGTTACATTTACACAGTACTGGGCTACTGCCTAAGTTGTGTAAAACACATAAAACTAAAAGCATTTTTCTCTTCAAATGAAGAACTACACTTGTAATAGTCTTTAGTGCTGACAAGTGGCAAAGGATAATTTGATGCCACTTCTCCTTAATTTCAATAGGGCAAATTATATAGGTTACATTTTGTCCTTTAGAGTGTCTTCATAAACTTACAACTGTGCAGCTGACAGCAGGATAGCACAACCTACTTGGGTATGTAATTCTGTCTTTTCTGAAAATCCTTGATGATGGATTGAGGCATGGGGTTTTTCACTCAATGTATTTGGCTACTGACACACTGAAATCTGATCCTGCAGCCCTTATTTATATGACCTCAGTACTGTTAAGGACCAGGTTGTAGGACTGGACAAAGGGTTGTGTTTTATTTCTTGTGAGTGCATGTGGTCTGAACCTGTATTAATAGCTTAATAGATTTTTAAGGGCAGAGGGGACCAATATATTACTAAATCTGACTTCCTGTATAACACCAGACATAGAATTTCATCCACTGACTCTTGTACTGAGCCCAGAAAAGCATCGAGTATTGATTTGGAGACTTTAGGAGATGGAGAACCAATCACTTTCCATGGTAGTTTGGTCTAACAGTTAATTACTCTTACTGTTAAAATATGTGTCTTAATCTGTTTTCTTAATTGTGTTCCTACAATGCAGCTCCCCTTTGCTATCAAGTACGGAGTGGGCTTCCTTCTAATTTATTTGCTAGTCATAGCATTGGCCGTTTTAGGGCTGGTCTACACTAAAGCTGTAAGTCAACCTAGGTTAAGCTACTTCAATGTACAGATGCTCCCCGACTTACGCAAGCATTCTGTTCCAGAAATGCATTGTGTAACTTGAATTTTGTGTAAGTCGGAAACATATCTCCGACCATTACGCAAAAACAAACAAAAAAAACACCTCCTATTTCTAGTTTACGGCATTTTTTCCATAAGTGTGGATTTGCGTAATTCGGGTCTTGCGTAATCCAGGGAGCATCTGTATTCAATGTAATTTAGATCAACTTACAGAGATGTCTACATCATGCTGTATTGACAGCAGATGCTCTGCTGCTGACTTACCTTATACTTCTTTGTGAGGTGGAGTATGGAAGTTGATGGGAGAGCGATCTGCCAACAATTTATAGATACAGGTGTTGAAATTCTGGTCCCATTTAAGTCAATGGGAGTTGTGTTATTGAGGTTAATGGGGTCAGAATTTAACCCAGTGTCCCAGCTAATATATACATAAGAAAGAAGAGGTGTGCTGGGACAGAAATATACTCCACAAGTAATGACAGGGACTCTTATTTGTAATGTATTTGGTATTATCCAAAATTAGTACAAAGATAAACTAATTGGCATCTCAAAAATAGCTAGTATTTGAAGAATAGAATTAATTCCAAATTCTAAGGGACAAGTTTTCTTTTCAATATGCACTAAGGTTCTCCAAAACATTGAATCCATTTTGTATTGCAGTTGAGGTGCCGATGTCAGTGTGCCAATCTACACATTTGAATGGCTGTTAATCTGCTTTCCTGCACAAAGCTCAGAACCTGAGGTTTTCATGACCTGTGCATTCATCATCTCCCACAGGGTATGCGATTGGGCCAGTGCTGGATATTTTAGACAAATGAAAAGATTTGAATTCTGCTCTCTGGAAAAAAAAAGTAGACCTAAAAATAAATTATTGAGAAAAATTTATGCCATACATTTGGGGAAAACATATGCTTTTGTGCCAGCCCCTGCAGATGTGTAGCCAACAGGGAGTTCTCTTGCTCCAGCACCTGTGGTTTTACACATTTTCAACTAACTCAGACATCCAAATGCAAAATGCAGGATTCGGGGACATCATGTGAAGTTTTGACATTCCCAGGGAATTTGGGGTCCTGAAACTGGTGAAAAGATTATAATGAGTCATAAATATAGTATTTTCATCAGTGAGAGATGTAATCTTGTGCCTACAATATTTTTAACATTATTGAAAGGAAAATGATGCCACCCTGCTCAGCCAAACATTCTGAAACTTGGACAAATAACTGGCCCATCTCAGAAATAGTATTTTGTTTTTGGACATTTATTTTCACTTCGCTTTCACAAAGAAAAGGAGGGGGGGAATGAATGCTCATCCTGAAAGTGATTCATGTCTTTTGAAATTTTAGGTTGCGGGCATGAGCAGAGTAGGTATAGTTTTCTTTTCACTGTTTCTGAACACCATGTAGAAAAGCACATAACAGTATGAAAATTGCTTCTACAAAGTGTAAGAAAGGGTTGTGGCAGTTCCTGGTATGTGGCAGACCTCTAAGTGAATTGAAAGGCATGTCACACAAGGCTCTTGGATGCAGTCTTTCATTCTCTAGATGGCGTACCACAAACAAAGAGGCATCACGTGACATGCCTATCAGTTCATTGAGTTTCCACAAAAAGTTACAACCTCTTCTGCAGAATGTTGCAGTATACGACAGCTCTTATACTGTGCTGATGGACTACTTATGTATTTGTTGACTTACATTTCTTGTTGAAAAGCAATAGATGTTACATATGCTGTTTGGACTCCCATCTTTCAGTAGCAGAAGAGAGCTATATAAGCACCTTGATAGATATTCTCAAAATGGTAATTAGAGTTACTATGGTAATCTTTTCATGTGATGTCCTCTAAAGAATGACTCAATAGGCAGTTCCTGAAGTGGAAAGCCATTAACGAAGCACATGAACAAAAATACTTACATAGAGGTTTATTCTATTTAGAGGCCTAAACAATAATCATGCCTGGCAGAGATGAGGATTTGAAGAATGTACTAACATACAACCATGACAATCAAAACAGTATAATTTGGTTTAAGTTTTGCTACTTTAGTAACATGCTTAGAGCCACTGACTGTTTGGATGTGAAAAGTTTTTGAAAACAGCAGAATTTGTCCCTAATAGTGCTATGATAAGGAAACCTGTGAAGACTGTACTGATTGCTACTATGCAAAACCAGGAATCCATTATGTTGTTAGCGGCAAAGAGATCCATTAATGGCCTAATCTAAAAAGCAATAGAGTCAAAGGCAGTCTTTCAATCAGCTCCATTGGTCTTTGGATATGGCCCTGGAAGGAAGAGACACTGCAGAGTTCAATATACTTTATATCTTTCTAGCCATCTAACACTTCTAATGAGATTATCTTTGTATTATCTAGGTACAAATCAATAGGCAGCTCAATGAGATACAGGTCTGTCAGGGAAGAAAAGAATATTGACAACCTGTCTTGGGGGACTTTTTCAAAATATAACAGCCATTGCATGAACAGCAAAAATTAATGCTCAGTACTATCATTACACAGCAAAGATAAAGAGATCCAAATTAAGAAGTACATCGAAGCTGGTGTAACTTAAGCTATCTTCCAAGCCCAGAGCCTGCAAGTTACACGAGCCTTCCCTTTCCAGACTCCCTTCAATACACTTTGTCTACATCTATACTTAAAATGCTACAGTGGCACAGCTGCAGCACTCCAGCTGTGCCATGTTAGCACTTTAGTGTAGAGACACACTACAGTGATGGAAGGGGTTCTCCCCTTGCTGTATTGACCCCACCTCCCTGAGAGGCGGCAGTTAGGTCGATGGAAGAATTCTTCTGTTGACCTAGTGCTGTCTGCATAGAGACTTAGGACTGCTTAACTACATCTCTCAGGGGTGTGGACTTTTCACACTCAAGTGAGGTAAGCAGGTCACTCTAATTTTCTAATGTAGACCAGCCCTTGGACTCTTCTTTGAATGTGGACTATACTTTAGGTAGAACCTTCAGAGTCAAAGAACTTCTTTAAATCTCGCACATCCAAATTATAACAGCATTTTAAAATATTGTTACTACTACTGTTTATTATCTGTATCTCAGTAATGTCCATAGGCCCCATTTTGGAGCTGGACTTCATTGTGTTAGATGGTGAACAAACCACATAGGAGGAGTGTTCTTTGCAGGGAAGTGTCCAGTTCAGTTCAGGACGATATAGGAGTGTAACAAATAAAAGCAATCTACACCACCTGATGCTTCTGATAATTTAAATGTGTATTTAATATATAAATGCATGTCAGCCATCTCCGGTGGCCCTCTACTACCCATTATCAGTAAGGATTGATTTTTTTCTAAGAATTATATAGTAAGAACAAGGTAATGATCACAGCCTCATGCCTGATAACACCATCTGTTTCGTTTTGATTTCTCCTTTTGTACATACCGTGGTTTTATGTGAAGTGTTGTTCATATTTTATATGAGATATGTATGTGGAATGAAAGAAACCCAAAACAAAAATACTTTAAAAGAATGACTCCTGACAAAGAATTGAAATAGTCTATTTTCATCTGACATGCACATGACACAATTGATCATAAACAAGACAGCCAAGCAAATTCAGTACCATAGTCAGCTATCTTCAATTTTTTTAGGTTCTTGGATGACAGATCTCCCAGTCTTTCTTTCTATGCATAAATAACATGCTGTGAATTCCAATATATGAAGACAAGATACTGTCTAAATGAAGAATTTTAGTGACTGTATTTACTGCATATTCAAATCTATTTGGAGTATCATGCAGAAAGAAATTAATGAAGCTACTTTATAATCTTACTTTTGTACTATTAGGAATGATTATAGTATGCTAGTTCCCACCGTGTGACAGACACTTTCAAAGCACAGAGGGACATACATGCCTTGCCATGAAGAGTGACAGATAAAGGCTAGGGAGAAGGAAAACAATATACAAGAAAAATGTTCAGGGTGAAAGTTAGAAAGTGGTTATTATCATCTGTTTTGGGTTTTTTTTGTGGTGTGCTTTAAACAAACTACTGTCAGCTCTCTCTCTACCTGTTACTTGTTAATTCCTGACCCAATGTTCATACACAAACTCAACTTTACTCTAATATTGTTTAAAACATAAGGTTTGAGCTTATTTTTTTATCAAATTGTAAAAATATACCAGCTAAATTAACCTCTTATTCATGATTTTCTTCTCACTTATCTCTCAACACAGTGAATCTAGTCACCCAGCCTGCACCCCTGTTACAGTGCAAAGCTCAGTAACAGAGTCCAGGTTATTTCACAGACTGTGTAAGAAGGTGCTCCAGAGGGAGAAGAAGAGTGAAGCAAGAATGCCACTGTGGTAGATGGAAAGGATCAAGGGAAGTGCAATTAGTAAAGAGTAGACCAATGTCCAGTGAGAGCAGAAAAATCTCTGCCATGGTGATGGATACGCTACACCTATGCAGGGAATTCTGGTGGTTCTGGCACAGCCTTTGAGAGATACAGCTGTTGCTTTCCTCAGCCCATGAAGCTGGGAAGAAGATACGCCTGTTCAGCTCTGGGTCCAAAAAACAGGCCATTAACCCCAGCTCGGGTTGCCAACCCTCCAGAACTGCCCTGGAGTCTCAAGGATTAATCTTTAATTAAAGATTATGTCATGTGATGACATCCATGGCATAGGTCCAACCAAAATTGGCAACCTTAACCATCACCTCACTTCTCTTCTGTTTTTTTTTTTCTGCAGTGGGAACTCCTGGTGCTGCCTAAGGGTACTGATATAAAAGAACAGAGAGATTTGACCAAAGCCTAGCAAAGAAGAACCTCTCACTTGTCTTCTCAGAAGATTTCTCAGCCCCCTTCTCCAGTCCCAATCTGCAGTGAAGGGAGCAGAACCCATCATCAGCATGGATGCCTGTCTTGTATGGTGGTTGAAACATGAAGGGACATATGAATCCTTAGCACATCTGGCACATAAATATCTTGTGATGCCAGATACAACAGTGCCATGCAAACGCCTGTTCTCACTTTCAGGTGACATTGTAAACAAGATGTGGGCAGCATTATCTCCTGTAAATTGTAACCAAACTTGTTTGTCTGAGCAATTGGCTGAGGTAATACTGAGTGGACTTGTAGGTTTGAAAGTTTTACGTTGTTTTGTTTTATTTTTGAATGCTGTTATTTTTGTACATAATTCTACATTTGTAAGTTAAACTTTCATTATAAAGAGATTGCATTATGGTACTTGTATTAGGCGAATTGAAATATACTATTTCTTTTGTTTTTTTACAGGGGAAATATTTATAATAAAAATAAATATAAAGTGAGCACTGTAGACTGTATTCTGTGTTGTAACTGAAATTAATATATTTGAAAATGTAGGAAACATCTCCCAAAAATTAAATAAATGGTATTCTATTATTGTTTAACAGTGCAATTAATCATGATTAATTTTTTAAACGCTTGACAGCCCTCATATAGAAATGTTTTTAAAAGACAATATTCCTCTTCTTTTATCTGTCTGATCCATTACTTGCAATCTGAGTTTCTCCATTTTCTCCTTTAGTTACCTTCCTTTTTATTTTGGTTCAGTAGTTTATCTTGTGTTCAATTAACCGTCTTCTAATGCCTCACTCTACCACATCCCCATCAAAATCAATCACAATATTCCTATTGGCTTCACTGGTGCAGGATCAAGTGTAACTTATGGTTTTAAAATACCACAGTTACACTTCCCTTCTGTTCCTTATTATTAATGCTCTTCTATTTTACTATCTGAAGGATGAACCAACACACACTGACAACACCATGTACTTAACTAAAGCCAAACAAGTCAGTATAAATCACAACAGTGTGAAATAATAACCACAATTAATGAAAACAGAAGCATTGATTGTGCCTGTAAAATTAGGGGGAAGCAGAAGAAAAATGGTGGTTATTAATGTTATTTTGTAAATAAAGGTCACCTCTATTTCTTTAGCGGATCAGAAATGACATTGCACATAGCTGCTTTATGTCCATAAAGTGGCATGGGGAAAAAAGTTAATGAATATGACAGAAAAGACAGATATTTTTGTACTAGCATAGTGTTCAAGTAAGTTTAAACATGTTCATTGTACAACTAATGTCATTCAACTTTTTACAGTTTTCAAGGAACTGGAAACACAGAAAATGGTCTAGTGCTTTTGAAACTTGCAGTGTTTACAAAATCTGCATTTATTGCAGAAGATGTATAAAAATATGAAAGTGCAAAATAATGTTTCTAAATCATTTGAAAAATATTTTTAAAATCACATTTAAAAGACCATATCGGTTTCATATAATAATGCTGTCAATGTCGCAACTGTTTTAAGAGTTGAATAGATAATAAACTTAGTCTTCAGTTTTCCCTTTCACTTATATTTAGTAAATTCATGGATCTGTTTTCAGTTTCGTTCTTCTGACAAAACCACCTACCTCTCCCTTCTCTTCAGCTGTTTCTCTCCATCTGTTGGGCTTCAGTCACATGATGGATAATATTCATTTGACCTTATATTGTCCCTATGCTTTGGGTGTTGTGTTTTTTTTTTTGATTTCCTCTATATTTTTCTTCATATGCATCTACAAAAAATCATCAGCTGACAATATAACAGTCCTATCTTCTACAGGTTTCATATGAGTAAAAGAATAAGGATGAAATTTTAGCACAATTGACTTTAGTTGGGCAAAGATTTTTCTCTTCTCCCTCCCTCTCCCCCCAAAAAAGACTAATGTGGGAGATATAATGCCCTATAACATTATCTATCAAACATAACTTAAAAATGATAAAACTTTCCCTACTGCAATCAGTCCATCCAGTATAAATGAATCATAGACTAGTCAAGTATCAGGGGACCTCTTGGCCAAAGCTTGGTGTCACTCTCATCCACATAACTCACTGTTTAATATTTCTCACTATAGATTTAAATAAACTATTTGACAGTATTGGTTTGCTTCTCGGATGTTCCTGAGAAGAGACTAGGTCCAGTAAAAGGTGGGCTATCAGGGAATGCCACTGATGTAAGGCTCTGCATAGACCTTAAGCTAGTGGAGAATTGGGTGTTGCAGTGCTTCATTCTACCATGCCCTCTCCCTCCCCATCCATAAGGCACCTCTCTCTACCCTTTTGTGATTGTGTGGAGGGGAGGTAGTGGGGAGCAGGTTTTGGCACAGGAGGCAGTGGAGATGTTTCCCCCTGTCTTCATACCTGTAGAGATCTTCCTACCATGCAGGGATTTTCCATTGGGACTCCGGCTTGTTTAGATTCGCTGTCCACCAGGTAAGTAGTACAAAATGAACTTGGTAGACCAGAGAAACCATCCCTAAACATTTAAGGGAGCAAAGATATTCCTGAGAATAGGATTTGCAAAATTACCCACTATCTCTGAATTCCTTACTGTACACTATAATTGGTTAATGTACAAACACGTATAAAATGAATTTTACAGCCAAACACTTTTCTATGTTTTTGGGTGAAACAGTATGGGTGGTAATACTTGTGCTTATATAACTATTCTTCACATGGTTTACAAACATTCACTAATGAACATTTACCTGCAAGAAAGAAGATTAGTATTGTCTCCATCTTACAAATGAGGTCATACATGTCAGTGCCAATTCCTAATTTCTTTTGAACTCAGGAGTCCTTGGCTCCCATGTGTACCTAATCCTCTAAAACATGCTGTGACAGGGTGCTACTAGGTGCTATAATGTGAGCTCTTTTCAAGCCAGCACCCCAGTCACTTAGAATACCCAGGGTACTGGGTGTAGTTAGAGTAGCCAGAACTTATGCGGTTTGGGTTTAGAAGAGTACAGGGGATCACTTGCACCTGTAGGGAACCTGATGAGCTAATGAGGTGATTAGCTCACCAGCTGGATAGCTCTAGGAAGAAAGCAAGCAGTATAAAAGGCAAAGGCAGAGAGTAGAAAGAGGCCTCCATATAAGTGCTCGTACTTGTGATGCACCTGGAGTAGAAACAATAATAAAGACACTTGGTGGAAGCACCCTGGTGGACGGCTTAATTCAAACAGGAAGTCTACCACCCAGAATTTCCAGGAGCTGACGGGGAACATGTTCACACATGTCTCCCACCCATGAAGATCAAACAATTTTCCAACCACATTTTTTCATGGTTCAATCCCTTATATACATTTTAACAGTATTGGAACACAAGATCTTCAACACCACAGTCCAGCAAGTCCATTAGCCAGCTTTGACAGTCTGACTAGTGATGCAGACTACCCACTAGGGTGGAGCATGACACACACTTTAAAAGTAGGCTGCAGTTTATCAGACCTAAATATTTAGAATGACAGCCACACATAGGAATATTTTTGCTTTCAAAAATTAGTTATAAGTTGGAGAGCTTGTTAATGAAAAGGATGTGATTTTTTCTGGTACCATTTAATTGAAGTCTTTCAATAAGGTGTTTTAAAATGTTTTTTTTCCCCTTCATTAGTTTATTTGGTCAAACTTTATATTAAGGGTACATTAGTAAATAGTTTATAAGAGATTATAAATGATTAAAAAATGTTCTAATAAATGTTAAATCCATTGTTAGAGAGCTCAACAGGTTTTTAGCTTGGTTACACCTCTGATTTATAACTACTTATCACACTTTCACCTGACATGCTCATAGCCCTTTATAACGCTACTCAACTCTGTAACATGCTCATGGTGTCCATTAATTATTTATTGACCCTTTATAAACTATTTATAAATGTACTATTAATATAAAGTGTGACTGTTTAATTCCTCTGTCACATTCTGTAGTCCACCAAGGCATTGGTCTATGTGAGTAGATTGAACATCAGGGGCTGATTCATGGCCCAATTGAAGTCGATGGGAGTTTGTTATGAGTTTCAGTGGAGCCAAGAATTCACCAGATAACTTTTAGCTTAGGAGTGAATACTTTTTCTATATGACATCTTTATGTGGTTCTTTTTTTGTAGAGGCTGATACAGACTCTGAAACTTGTATATAGACATTTCAGTGCAGCATTCGTTTTTCAGGTTTTACTGAAACCCTATTTCAATATCTAAGATTTTCAGCCAGCATATTTCCTATTCCACTCCTCTCCTGTTGTTTAATTTGATGAAATTTAAAAATAAAAGTGAAAGTAATATAGTGGATACACTGTGTCACTCCTGTCTAATATTACTGAAAGCATCACGCTTTAAAGCAAAACGGAATAAAGGAATGATTTCCCTCCAGGTGCACTGTACCAATAAAGACACTGACAAGGCATCCTGGAGCAATAGATAATAGGAAGTAGAAATCTCTTGGTAGAGATCCTCTATTTTATACTATCTAATCAGTGGTGTTGAACAGAAGTCATAGATCTATGAGCAGATAAACAGGTTCCTATTATGTTCTAGTAGAATATAAAGATAAAAGAACCAAAAACAAATCTCCAAAAATCTTATTTTTTGAAGACATAATTGATCAGGGTTAGAATGAAATTTTATTTTTTGCAGGGTCATTAATAATTCCCTACTGCAGAGTCACTTGCACCTTCTTCTGAAACATCTGACATTGGTCACTGTATGAGACATGATATTGGACTAGATGGACCACTAGGCTGATCTGGTATGGTAATTCCTATGTAGCTATGTTGAAAATGAGTTCTTGATCTTCCATTTTCTGCATGGTATATTCGCTTTGTATATATACGGTCTGTGTCAAAGTTTGATCGTCCACTTCGAATGTCATTTTTAATGGCTCCACTTAGTTTTGTAACCTTCATTCTGGAGTGTGACCTTCATGGTGTATTGCAACCTCCATTGTGGCTAAGAATATCCATTTTGTAGTGGGGGACTAATATCTAATTGAATGATTATTTCTGAAAAGATGTCAGACAGCAATCAAGGGCCTTCAACGTTGAATGATTATTCTTCCAGTAGAGAACAGGTTTTCTACCAGTAGGGTTATTGACTTTGAATACTTGTCTACATAGAAGCTGATGTGGTGGTGTGGTTAGGGAACTGGTGCCCAGAACTCTCCCATCAGAAGCACATGAGCCAAAGAGAGACAGAGACCGTTTTTAAAAAAGGGGTGCTTTTCTGATCAAGAGACTGTCCATCCCCACTGACCAGAAGAAATCGCTGGAAAAGAGTGAATATAAGAAAGGCTGCATAGCCTAAAGAAGTTCATGGAATTCAGTCTCTTGGGAAGGATGAGATCAGCATTCAGCACTGTTATGTTTTCAAAGATCTGGAACTCTCAAGTGAGCTCTGTTAAGAGGAAAGTGTGTGTAGTTCAGAAATTACTTTTCGAAGCCTATGTTCCTTGCTTTCCTGCCACATTGTTGCTGAAGAGATTAGTTGAGAAAGAAGAGGTTACACAGCCATGTGGACTCTGGAAAACCTGTCTAAGTAACTGGGGAAGTGGGAGGAATGAGGCCCAGGTTCTGGTTTAGAAGGCAGCTGGACTGCAGAGCCCCACATTCACACCAAGAGGTTCAGACACAAGATCTGCACCTGGGAGTGAGTCTTAGAGACCAAGAGCTAGGAACAGTGACCAGTCATTTCCTAGAGGAAGGGGCTTAGAAGTATGTGGGGTCCTGCCATTGGATCTACTCACAGCAGACTGGTCTGTCCAATGAGGGGAACAGCAGCAGGCTTTGATTTTTTCAAGTGGTTTCTGGGATTCTAGATTTTATTGTGATTTTGCACCAGTGTGTTTACATAGATACAACACGGGTGTTTTGATTTGTACCTTATAAGTGACATTAGAATCAAGCCCTTTGATTTCCATTTCTCACTTCTTTTCTGTACAAATACAACAGCTTTAAGCTATAAATACTGTCCCATAAAAATCACTTTGCAGGCTACATATCCAACAGTTCAAATGAAATTGCTAACCTTTGGCAATTAATTTGTTAAACATCTCGTAAAATATTGTCATGTTTAAACAGCTTTAATTTTAGCATAGGCTATTCAGGGATGTAGCAAGACCCCAAAATGACATATGCTGCAAAATATATTAGTATATCCAATAGAATATATGAATCCTAATATAACTTACATTTCAATGCAAACTAGGGCAAAATGATTAATGAAGGCACTCAGACATACTCTGAAGGAATATATATGACAAAGAAATCTTGATCAGGTGAGCCTATACAATTTGTAGTGCAGTATTTTTCAACTAATTGGAAAGACTATAGAAAATCAAATTGGTACTTGTTGGAAATGAGACTACAATAGAAAAGAAAGGGTCATGTGAGAAAGTCAAGGCACTTCAGTTGCAAAAAATACCCTATTTTTGAGGTAATGTTGTTTTCAGTAAGAGGATCTCCACAGACTGTAATCCCAACTCAGATCTTTGATCCTCAATACAAATCTCACATTCATCCCTACTATAGCTAGGTATCTGACTCACCCTTGAATTTAGTTTATCTTCACATCTCTCATATCTGTACATTTGACTACATTCATGTCCGAAACATTACCAGACCTTATCTCAGTCACTGTTCTACCAAAGCTCTTGTTCATGTCTTCATCTTTATTTAATCTTCACTACTGTAGTTCTCATCTTTATAACCTGTCTAAATCCCAGCTCTTCAAAGCATAGCATCTCGTTACCTCACTCTTACACAGAAAGGAAAACCTGTGTCCTCCATCCTTGGAAACATCATTGGTTTGCTGTTCATTCTAGGATTCAATACAAAATTAGGAGCAGACAAGAGGGTTTCAGAAATAATGCTTTGGACATGAGTTTAACCAAACACTTGGGCTTCTGGTTACAGAGTGAGTGTGAGATTTAAGTCAAAAGAGAGACGGAGGCAATGGAAATCTTTTTCAGGCTCCTGAGCATTTGCTAATGAGTTCCAAATGCTTAGCAGTGAGCACTGGGCCATAGCACAGGCTTTGGGGTAGGTGTACATGATGAGGGAGATGGTGAAGACCATGAGAGGAACAAATGGACGTTCACAAGGCGAAGCTTTAGTACACAGTCCCAGAAATTGATTCCATTATTACAGAAATAACTATCTCCTCCCATCCTTGTAGATAAACTAAGGGGTAAATAGTTCAGAACTCTCACTGCCATCTTAAGAGGAGGCTATAGGCTCAGATTGTAAACTGGATGAATGCTTTATGTGTGAGTTTTGGAGGGGAAGAATAGTGGGTGGGGCAAAACTGGGGTAGGTAGTGGCAAGATAATGGAGTTATGACATGATCCTGGGTATGACTATGGGTGTGTCATGCTCCTGGTTACAACACAGCCATGAACACCATCTTTGAGTATGCACCCATTATATTCATGGATTGGATATGTTTTCTATTTCTATAGGCTGTATTATCTACCACTGGTACCACCACAGGTATACATGTTTTCTCTAAAATGCCCAAGACAGATGGGAAATAGAATTCATGTTCAGTCTGGTGTTGTCTGACTATCTACAGAGAACTAATATGGACTGTAGCCTGTGGGTCATAGCATTTAGCAATTCCTCAAAGGCAGTTGGCTAGCTGATGTCAGTGGGGTTTCCAATGATGGTAAAAATGTCAAGTGGAATGAATAATCTCAACTGGTACAGACTTGGAATGGGTCCTCTTTATCATCGTCTACAGCCCTTCAGTATATGAGAGAGATGATTTGTGGCTTTAGGGTTGAATGTGTACCTCTCTATGATCTCAGTGAAGTCAAGGAGGGTCTTTCAGGTTCACAGACCCTATTGGGCACCTCTTACTCTGTGATTGTCCCTTCCCTGATGTCTCTTTTCTCTGAGTTATTTCATAACATACCAGCCCCACCATGGCTAGGGTATTATACTAGACCAGCTACCTGGTGCTGTTCTCATTATGTTGGTAGTCCATTGCTGGTGATGATTATGATATTGTCGCAATTCTCACACATGGCTATGCATATGACTTCACAGTTCAAATCCTGATTCACAGAATTGGCCACACTGAGGGCATAGGAAGTCGTTATCTATGATGTTTGGTGGTGCAGCTCTGTGGTGCTGTTCACATGCAGCCTGGAGATAATTTTGTTGATACTGATCAATTTTGTCACATGCTGATTTTGTCAGAGACCACCAATGAGTCCTGTTCTGAGCCATTTGTTCAAGTTCTTTAGGACTGATGCCAGCCCACTGGAGATTGCTCTTCAGATTATCTTTGAAGCACTTATATGAATGACACTTCTTTCTTTTGCCCTGACTCAGCTCCCCATACAAGATCTCTTCTGGGAGACAATGGTCTTCTACTCTGATGTCATGTCCAGTCCATCTAAGTTGTGCTCTCAATAACATTTCTTCAATGCTCTCTCAAGGACCTCAATATTGGTCACTGTGACCTTCCAGCAAATGCTCATTATTGAGCAAAGGAAGCACAAGTGAAATTGCTCAAGCTGTTTAATGTGACGTCTATAAAGAGTCCATGTCTCAGATCCATACAGGAGAGCTGTTATAACCACTGCACTATAGATCTTCAGTTTGGTGGAGAGATGGATGTTGTGTTGGTTAAGAACTTTTGCTTGAAGTCAGCTGAGGGCCTGGCTGGCTTTACTAATTCTGGAGGAAATTTCCTTATCCAGGTAACTGCCACTTGAGATGGTACTGCCTAGACACTTGAACTGATCCACATTTTTCAACTGTGTGCCTTGGATGAAGATGGCTGGCACTGGGGCATTGGAATGAGGTGCTGGTAGGAACTAGACCTCTGTCTTCCAGAGACTCATGGTGAGGCCGAAGAGCTGGGAAGCTTCAGAGAATCTATCAACGATGACCTGAAGGTTATCTTGTCTATGAGCCATCAAGGCACAGTCTAGTTCTCATTAGCAACCCCCTAAATGCCCTTCTGCCCTGCAACTCCATTTCCTTCCTCCTACAATATTCCTAATTCTTCTCCTCCTTATCAATAAAATCTAAGGTCTGTTTCTTATTCTCTGTCTCTTCCTTTTGCATTCCATCTGTTTGAATCTCTTTGTCTCTCAGATATGCATGTCAGTCCTTACCCTGCACATTGCTGTTTTTAAGGGTGCACAGTTTGCAGACCAACCAAAGAAGGGTTGCTTCAGGTGCACCTTTACTTGCTTCCTCATGCCTCTGACAACTAGTTTTGGAATAACTGAAACAGCCCTTGAGCAGCCTTGGGCACTTCTGAAAATGCTGTTTGGGTGCCCATTCCAGGGCTCATATCCCTGACCCAGACTCTGGAGTGCTCAAGCCATTGAGCTCTCAAAAAATGTGGATGTTGCCAAACAGTGGGTTTGAAAATCCTCTGGGTATGCAATCCCACCTGAGTCCCGAGGTGGATGTCCAGGTGGGTATTTGCACCTGTTCAAGCTTTTGAAAATGTTGCCCTAAGCCCAAAGTGACACAATGTGATAGTATTGGAGCTGGGAATAAAACCAGGACATTGTATCTTCCTTGTTCTAACCACTAAACCCCTTCTCCTAAGTGCTGGTAAAAAGGAAAGATGTCATGGTTAGTCACTGGAAAGAGAAGTACATTAGAATTCAGCTTCCACTACAAAGAAAGATAGGTCTGCTTGCTATTCTATTCTAATTCTTGTACTACACCCTTCATTGTGGTATCTAGCATCTAGCAGCATTCATTTGATTAAGCAAATAAAACTGGACTTGCTCAGTATGACATATTAAAAGGTGGGATGAAATGTAAATTACAAAAGTTAACAAGCATAAGAAGTTCAAAAACACTGGTATCATATTGCAGGAGGTTGATGGAAAACTGAAAACATGGGAATAAGTCGCACTGGAAAAAACACTGGTCTGGTTGTAAATCTTAAGGACAACAGCACTGGATAATTGAATTGATAACCTGGAAAATATGTTCAAAATAAGAAATGTCAGGTTGCAAGGATCCGGAAGGCACAGCAACAAGAGAGACAATATTTTGTGACACATTATAAAAATGTGAGGACTGAATAATTTTGAACTCCTTCAACAATATGTGGCAGCATGTCATCTCCATGAGAAAGCTAATCAGGTAATGCCTACTCAAGGCTTACAGAATGTGATTCTCTTGGAATGAGGAATAATGTTTTTAAATTAGCCCATAAATCTGAGTCTAATTTTCAGGGTTCAATACTTTTATTGAGATCACATTTCTGTTCTCTTTCAATGTCCAAAATTTATGAAAGCATTTAAAACAAGAATGAAAACTATATGACCCTAGAAAGTGTGTTGCTTTGTCCTGGCAACATGGGGGTCTTCTGCGGAGGCAGCAGGTTTATATATTTCATACATATCTAAAAGCATTTCTGGGAAAGGAAATGTGTAAAGAATTGAATTGGAGGACTCTGACATACAATACAGGGGACTTTTACCTTCCCTGTAGTAAATTCAGATTTATTATGTTGCCCCACTCCAGCACTGCACCAACTCTGACAAAGGCCAGTGCAGATCCTGTACAATCTGATACATAAGAACATAAGAATGGCCATACTGGGTTAGACCAAAAGTCCTTCTAGCCCAGTATCCTGTCTTCTGACAGTGGCCAATTCCACGTGCCCCAAAGGGAATAAATAGAACAGGTAATTAGGATGTGATCCATCCACCTTTGCCCATTCTCAGCTTCTACATTGGACTAGATTTCTTCTGATTTGTTAGCATTAATGGGTGCTGCCCTACATGAATCTTTGTGCCCTTTCTTATTCCTTACTTCTGAATTCTTTCCCAGATTCCTGACCTTATGCTCCATTAAACATTTCTCCTTGGCCCATGAACACAATCTACATATATTCTTGTTTACAGTTACTAAAAATTGTCACTCAGTTTGCTTGCCAGGATTTTCCCAGAGTGATGTCATGAGGTGCTATCATTTATTGTAATTGTGTTTATCTGTGATTAATTCTAATACTGTGTATGTGTCTGCTTTTCAGTTCACTGTATTCTTAATAACATGTTATGATTTGAAGAAATGTATCATATATTATGTGAAATCTTAGGGCAATATATCTTAATGTGATCAAGTGGCATACATCGTGCTGTGACCTGTATACTAGGACAGTCTGCAGTTATTTGACAAAGTAGTTTTTGATGTAGGTACTGTAATATTTTGGAATATTTAAGACAGAATTTAAAAGTTATAAAAGTTAACATTTGGCACTTGTGTGTCTCCTTAACCTCTAAAAATTCAGGTTTACAACTAAACAAACAGTTATTCATGGTCAATAAATTGTATTAAATGAGACAATGTATTTAAAGATCTGGGAACTAATGGTTTCTATGTGTATATGTGGTGCATATGATTATGTATATTACATGGATTATAAATAACTAATAAAAATAGGCTATCTGTGCACAAGCACTAATGCACTGTTAGAGAAGCTATATTTCTAAATAAACATGATATTGAGCTCATTTCAATGTAGCTAAAAACCCACCACAAAATGACATCCTAGGCCTAATTTTCACACTCTAGCATCCACTTGTTTCAGTGCATGTTGTTTATGAATAAGTAGAACCAGCCAAACATCATGACCCTAGAACTAATGCTTGCTCTGGACATGGGAATGTAAAGTTACCCACTTCATTAAGGTCTGTCACCTGAGATTGTTTCTGCAGTGATACATAGCGTGTGAGATTCAAGGGAGTCCAGTTCTGAATGTATATACCAAGATGGGATTTAGCACATAGAATAAGGACTTTGTGTTTTTATTCTGTATCTCCCTGTTCTTTGCTAGCTGTTGGTTAGGGTTGAGTTATGCCAGCATTTCATCAGTTCAACTTGTCACAGTTATAATTCTAAAAGATGTATTTCATGTAATGACTTAAGAAATTACTGCTTTCATGTGTATCACTGTATTAATAATCTATTACCCAACAGGTACTTTTTACAGACAGTTTTGTTAAAACAAGCAACAACACTATTCTTACTTTTTTTTTGTTGAGAATTTATATCTTTTCCCTTGGCCCTGTGTCTTTCTCTTTGTTTTTTTAGAAAGCCATTCCTCTACAGTTATGAGAGCAGAAGGCGACTTGTATGGGTAAAACAAGAAGTACTTATCATACTTGAAAGTTTCCTCTTAGTCCTTTAAAGAAATCAAATAAAGTGCCCAAACACATATAATAATTAGGGATAATGTTCAAACTACTCGTAACAGTAGAGATGGAAAAAGGGAGACAATACCCTCCCAATCAGTTAAGCATTATAAAGAGGTAACAATGAAGAGACATATAGACAGTAGGCTGTGGAGTCTGCTACTGATACGCCACTTTGGGAGAGGTTGCTGGGACAGACTTCAGTGAGGTTGAATCATCAGAATGTGACCCAACCTATTTGTGTTTTAGAATGGCCTCTCCTTTTCAATACTAGGCTTCAAAAATTTCCGTAGGAACATAGATGTGGTAGTGTGATGCAAATTAATAATAGCAATGGATGACTGCTGATCTGCAGGAGAAAAAAAGAAAGCTCAAGAAAATTAAATGTGAAAGGGAAGTGTGAGATAATGTCATCTTCTTTCCACTCTTTCCCTCCTCTTTCTCTTGCATCCTTCTTTATTCTTCCAGAATTTACCATTTTCTCCTCTTCTAATCTGATGTTTCCCTTAACTTGGCATATTGAGGTAAAGAAACTACAGGAGGATTGGATCATAGAGGAACCAATGTGCTTCCTCTGCACAGGGTATAGAGAGGCCAGACAACCTCACAGTTCAGCTCTTTCATAGCCTTTGGCATAGGCCTATGGGGAAAAAAAGCTGAAGACATGACCAATGCACCTGTGGCTGTGCATATCCACAGGCCAAACTTCCCCTCTTATGCGTTGGACAGCTGCTACAGTGGCAACTGCAGTCTTGAGGATGCAGTAGCTGCCATGGAATGGTTTCTGCGGGGCCCTTTGGCTTGGGGAAGATGATTTTGTTCTCCTTCACCTAGTCAGTGAAATCGTTACAGAGAATATTTACTCAAGCTTTGTGCAGGAGAGAGGACTATGGCTAAAATGTCCCTTTGGTTGCCTGCATAACTAGAGGAGATGAAAAACTTGTGGATACAAACATGGGGGTTGGGGTAGTGGTGGGATGGCAGCAGTGTAGAAGAGAAAGGAATGAAGGGACAAATTCAACCCTTTTGTATAGGGAGTGGAGGGCAAACAATGGCTGAAAGGAGAGTAGCGTACATTTATATCCCTCCCACTTCTAGCTGTGGAACCTCTTGCAACCTAAAAGATAGTTAGGGGGGTAAAGTCCAGAGACATAGGCCCTATATCAGGGGTTCTCAAACTGGGGGTAGGGACCCCTCAGGGAGTCACAAGGTTATTACATGGGGGGTCATGAGCTGTCAATCTCCACCCTAAACCCTGCTTTGCATCCAGCATTTATAATGGTGTTAAATATATATATATATAAAGTGTTTTTAATTTATGGGGGGGGTTGCACTCAGAGGTTTGCTATGTGAAAGGGGTCACCAGTACAAAGTATGAGAACAACTGCCCTATATGCAGATGGCATTGACCACTGTGTATGTCAGGGCATCTACCAGTATTTGAAGCTGAATTCCCTTCTCCTTCCATACAGGCCAAACCTCACCTCTGCAAGGTAACAATGACTAGTAAACTCCACAAGAAGCAGCTCTGAGTTTCCATTCTCTTTCAGAGGTAACTGCTGCTGCATAGAGAATCATGTACCCAATATATGTTCATCTCCTGGTGGCACTTTGCCAAAAAATGGCCTGTCCCCAGCACCCAAATATTTCCCCCATGGCACTCCCTCAGCTGGAGCGTCTCTCATGACTATATTATTCTCAGAGATTTGTTGAGGGAGAGTCAGTTTCTGATGTGGCTAGAGCACAGCTTAATGAAGACCTTAAGGGCAAGAAACAAGACCTTTAAGAAGGCCAGGAATTGGATGGGGTACCAGTGCAGAGTGTGAGGAGTGATGTGGTCTAATAAGTTAGTCCCATTCAGGAGGCCAGCTGCAGCATGCTTGTGAAGTCTGCTGGAAGCTGATCAATTATTTCAAACCTTCATCCACTGTCCCTAAGCAGCAAGGCAGGCAAAGGGAATTAGGTCTGACTGTTCTAGAGCATCTAAAGCCCCTCAAAAGCTCCCAGCTCCTGTTCATAGTTCCCACCCTACCCACATGGACTCTGGTTATGGAGGGAAACCTCTACCTTCTTCTTCACAGCTTTCGCAGCTCATGTTCGTTCTCATTGAGAATAGGAGCTCTGGTGCCCCCCACACTGACTTGCTTCTCATCCCTCAGAGCATCTGCCAATTGGCCTTCTAACTGCCCCCTTAATTTCATCCTCTGAGTAATAAACAATAATGTACAGGTAATTAAGTGTATGTTTATGGGATTTAAATGGGAATAGAATCTAGGTCCCACTGCTTCTTGTCCACTAGCTTCCATGGCACTGTAATCTCTAGCACCAAAGGGCTTTCAAGCAATCTTTGCCTCCAGCAATCCCCAGGTGGGAGCTAGATAGATAGTAGCTGAGTTACTACTATCCTGCTTGGACTGTGCTAGCAGCATGGGGAACTGTTAGCATTACAGCACCAGAGATATAATCAATTTTCTCACATTTATCAATTCATTTCTGATGCAATCTAGGGAGATGCAAAAGCTTCTGAAGAAAATGCTTGAAGAAAATATTCAGAGGAAAATCAAAATTGCCAAAATTATAGAAAAGTGGCAGAAAAGCTGAAGAAATTGTTATCTAACCCATGAGAGGGAAAGCCAATCTGGTTAGTGCAAGTGTGTAGAGCTAGTAAGGGAAGATACAAACTGACTGTCTCTGTATAATGAAAACACTTGGGAGAGGGTAACGACCTTGTATCTGTTAGAGATCTCTGTGACCCATACAAAGCGTTGATGGAAACAGAAAGCCATCAGAATGCTAAATCTGCCTCTAATGCTGTATTTTCCCAGTGCAGTGCCACGTCTTTTTTTTTTTTTTTTTTTGAGACTCATCAAGCAGTGTTGAGGTCTACTCTGCTCACAACCTCAGAGTGTTCATAGACAATGCAAAAAGAACAATGTTTTTAAAAGGTATTCAGTCCATAACTAAATATGAACAATAAACACACCAGCCTTTGATGCTTGGATGAATTTCCCTGATGCTTGAAGAGAGGATGTAATGCAGATAATTAAAATATATGTTGTCTCTAAGAAATGTTTTTACATTGTTAATTATGAAACAGATAATCTGTCTAGTTTAGTTTATTGATTTTAAAGCACTCTTGGGGAAAAAAAGATATTTTTTAAACTTTCAGTAAAGGTCTTTTTGGCCAGATTGGTACTTCATATTGGATTAAATTATACCAATATTTGGTATCCAAAGCATCAAGAAAAAACTGAATAATCACATCCTTATTGTAAATAGCATTAAGATTATGACTCAAACTCTGTAATTGATCACAGACTACTTCTGTCCTTCATTTATCCCCACAGGATGACTAAGGAAGGATACATGCATTTGTAGATCCAGACCTTGAGCAGAGAGGGACCATGTCTCACAAAGTTTGGATAAGTTTTGGACAGGGACAACCAAAGAGTCTTGAAGTCCTCCATGAAGAGTTGGATGTAGCTGGCATTGGAAGAAAGCCAGGAGTATCATGAGCAGCTTGATTTGTTGGTGTACATGGGAATGGCTGGGGCAGATGGGCAGGGGAATAGAGGAGGGTTGATGATTGGACTAGATTTGGTAACATTTAGACTTAATCTGCTTCTGATTGCCCTCTTGTGCCCAAGCATTGCAGTATATCAGATTTATCACATCATGAACTGATTTCAGGTCTCTCTTTTGCCCAGACAAAACACAAGAAAACCCTCAAAATGTTACCACTACCACTAGGTGGGCTCAGCAGCTCAGATGATATAGAGAAAGTGATGTTATATTTTACCTGGGTTTTTTGCAGCAAGTGGAACTCCATTCCCCTCCTTCTAGACAACCTCACATTTGACATTCCAGAACTGACAGGTCTTTTGATTTGGGTGCTCTTTTTCTTTTTCTCTGTGTATATATATATTGAACATCATATATCATTATCTCTCCAGTTAAATCTTTATCCCTTTATAAATTATTCTTTCAATGGATCACAAGTCTGTAACTTTATTACTGCAGGTTGTCCATCTGTGATCATAATCCATGATGACTGATGGCTACTGTGACAAAGTTCTTCCTCTACCTTGGTGGGTCCTGTGCTTCTTGGCAGATTTGCTCACCTCAGTGATCTTCCTCTCTGGTGGAACCCACAGTCTGGGTCAACTCATCTTGTGTCTGATCAGGAGTTGGGAGATTTGGGGGGAACTCGGGCCCCCACTCTACTCCGGGTTCCAGCCCAGGGCCCTGTGGATTGCAGCTGTCAATAGTGTCTCATGTACAGGAGCGGCTCCAGGCACCAGCACACCAAGCACATGCTTGAGGTGGCAAGCCAGGAGGGGTGCTCTGCTGGTCACCATGAGGGCAGGAGGCAGGTTGCCTTCAGCGGCATGCCTGCGGAAGGTCCGCTGGTCCTGTGGCTTCTGCGGGCTTCCCGCAGGAGTGCCACAAAATCCGCGGGACCAGGGACTTCCTGCAGGCAAGCCGCCGAAGGCAGCCTGCCTGCCATGCTTGAGGTGGCAAAATACCTAGAGCTGCCCCTGCTCTTGTAACAGTTGCATGACAGCTACAATTCCCTGGGCTACTTCCCCATGGCCTCCTCCAAACACCTTCTTTATCCTCACCACAGGACCTTCCACTGGTGTCTGATAACACTTGTACTCCTTAGTCTTCCAGCAGCACACCCTCTCAGCTCCTTGTGCCTCTTGATTCCAGCTCCTCACACGCACTTCCTCTCCTCTGGCTCCCTCTGGCCTGACTGGAGTGAGCTCCTTTTTAAATCCAGGTGCCTTGATTAGCCTGCCTTGATTGGCTGCAGGTGTTCTAATCAGCTTGTCTGTCTTAATTGGTTCTAGTAGGTTCCTGATTACTCTAGTGCAGCCCCTGCTCTGGTCACTCAGGGAACAGAAAACTACTCATCCAGTGACCACTATATTTGCCCTCTACCAGACTCCTGTATCCCACTCATTTGGGTCTGTTACACTACTAATACCTGAATCTGGTGTTCTTTTCCAAGTGAATATTCCAAAACAGGAGGCAGCCACAATAGAAAAAATACATTCCTGCTTTTATCTTTCAGATACTTTTGAGGGGAACTTTTACCTGCCTGTGTCCCAACATTTCATTTGCTGCTCTTGCTTTTAAGCTGAAGCATATGTCAAACTGGATACTGAAACAGTGGATAGCTTAAAATCGGTAAGGAGAAACTTAAAAATGTAACATGTAAAGGGAAATATATGTGAGCCACCCATTGTTCGGTACCTTTTGCCAAACTGGGGGCACAAGGGTCTAGGTCTGCCCACAACTAAAGTCCCCTACAATTAAGAGGGAGAAACCATTTGGTCCAGGCTACAATTGATTTCTGGGAATGACAAATGAAAAACAAAAAACTAGGAGCAGAATTGAGGTCAGAAGTGAAAAATTAGAAATCCACAGGGGACACCAAGCAGAGAACCCTGGACAGCACCCACTGCTCCTCAAAGACATCCAAGGAATTAGTGAACACTGCCCAGAGGAACTTTGCCTAGAGAGGTGAGTGGACAAGGCCCCCACAGTCCCAGAACACTGCCCACCTCCATCCAACTTCTTTCTCCTGGTGTTATGGATGACCATCTTGGCCAGTGCCAGGAGGAGAGTGGCGAGGAGGTCCTGAAACTTTATGGGGCCATGAGGGGTGTGAATGGATCAGGAGGTGCAGGGAAAAGTGCAACCTGGACCTTAGTAAGAGGTTTTGGAGGAGCTGGAAGAGGGGTTGCATCCTGATGCATCCTACATAGATGTTTGCCAGGGTCTCCCTCTCACCTCAAAAGGGACAGGTATCAATGGAGTTCATGACCCATGCCATGTACACGTTGTGGAGGAGCCACCAAATAATATCCCCAGTGGGCCGTGGAACCAGAGTGGAGTACAGGATGGCCCACTGGGGTTCCTCCCCCTCCTCTAGTGGCAACAGGTCCTGCCACTTGATGTTGGGAAGTGGATGGTATGAGGCAGGAAAGCATTCTTTGGGATGTTCTTTGAGTGTGCTTTGGAGGTGGACAAACTGGACATTGTGACACTGACAGGGACATGTCGAGAGTGGCCAGGAACACTCATGGGGCAGGGGCCTGATGATGAATTGTGGAGGTCCAGAGATGAGTGATGGGTGGGGAGCACCCTCCCACAGGATCAATTTGAGGAAAGTGAGAGAAGCAGGAGGCAAGGCAGCCCTCACCTCTTGAAGTAAACAATAAGGGAATTGCCAGCTGGGCAGCCCTATGCACTGGCCAAGCATCACAAGGTCCACCTAGTTCCTTTGATCACTGTCCAGGAGGTTGAGTCTGGTGGTACTAGACAGGACCAACCTCCGGAATGGGTTGCGTAACTGGGGTTTTGCTAGTCCTTAGTTACTACTATGGATCTGGTCATTAAGACTAGCTTCCAGGTCCTGTTAAAAGACCAGCAGCTCAGAGATATCTTGGGGAAGACCCATCAGCTGGAGGTGAAAGAGCTGCCAGTCATACTGGAACCCTAAGAGGTGATGGAGGGATGTGTCTTCCAGCACGCTCCATGCCATACTACAAACACTTGAAAGGAGTGTTTGCAGTTCCTGAAGGTAGAAGGTGTGTACCTGACTGCAGATGCAGACCAGGCCATGCCTGTTCTCCTCCAGTGGGAGGTCAGGGCTCCTGCAGAGACCCAGTGCAGTCCCAGCCAGAAAAATGCAGAATCTTCTTCTGGAGACTGGCTAGCAGTCCCATGGGTGAGCTCAGGGTGTTGAACCTGTGCCAGAACAAAATCAGAACCACCTGATTTCCAAAGGGAAAGGTACTGGAGCAGCCCTTTCCACCTTCACAACTGGTCAGGTTAGGAACCATTAGGAAAGGGATTGATAATAAGACAGTAAATATCATAATTCCTCTACATAAATCCATTCTACACACACACCTTGAATATTGCATGCAATTCTGGTTACCACATCTCAAAAAATACACATTATAAATGAAAAGATGCAGAGATGGGCAACAAAAATGATTAAAGGTATGGAACAGCTTTCATATGAGGAGAATTTTAAAAGACTAGAACTGTTCAGCTTGGAAAAGAGATAAGTAAGGGAGGGATATGCTAGATGTCTATAAAATCATGAATGGTGTCAGGAAAGTGAATAAGGAAGTGTTATTTTCACCTTCATAAAACACAAGAAACAAGGGGTCACCCAATGAAATGAATAGGTAGCAAGTTTAAAACAAACAAAATGAAGTATTTCTTCACACAGTGCACAGTAAACCTATGGAACTCATTGCCAGGAGATGTTTTGAAGGCCACAAATATAAGTAGGCTCAAAAAAGAATTATATAAGTTCATGAAGGATAGGTCCACCAGTGGCTATTAGCCAAGATGGTCAGGGTTACAATCCCATGCTACAGATGTCCCTAAACCTCAGATGCTGGGACTGGATGACAGGGAATTGATCACTTGATAATTTCTCTGTTCTCTTCATTCCTCTTGAAGCATGTGGCTCCAGCTACTGTTGGCAGATAGGGTACTGGGCTAGATGGACCATTGGTCTAACCCAGTATGCCCAGTCTTATATTGGACACTATGGCCTCTAGATGACTCCAATTCTGCCATGAGGAGGGAACCATGGCAGAAAGGTACATGTGCAATGGCCCCATGCCCCAGTGGATGTCACAGAGTGCAGGTGGGTGGGACACTGTCTGCCACCCATCCCCAACTGTCAGACGAGAGCTCTTGACCTAGCTTACACAGGTGAAGGAGGCTGCCACATAGATGGCTTGGCAAGCCTCCACCCCTGCCAAGTCTCCCACGTCCTGGGTCATGAGAAGCATCCTGTTGGTATACTCCGACAGCACCACCCAGAAGTCCCATAGCACCAATTGCATCATCTTCTTGCAAAGGAGAAGGAGGAAGGGCTCAATAGAGATGGCATAGAGCTGGCTGGAGAGCAGGTAATCCTCATGTACATCTCATTTACCCCTCAACCAAAGATGACAAGTTTGGTCAAGGCCCATTTGAGCTTGACCACATAGTCCACTGAGACACACACACCTGGAGAAACCCCACAAAGTGAGGCCCAAAACCAAATGCCAGCAGATTACCCATGAGATACCCGTTATCCACCCTGTCAAATACCTTCTCATGGTCCAGGTCCAGGAGGGCCAGTGATAAACTACCCCTACTGAGTGCTGAGGGAGTTGGTTGATGTGATTGCAGAGCCATTGGCCATTATCTCTGAAAACTCTTGGTGATCAAGGAGGTCCTGGATGATTGGAAAAAGGCAAATATAGTGCCTATCTTTTAAAAAGGAAAGAAGGAGAATCCAGGGAACTGCAGACTGGTCAGCCTCACCTCAGTCCATGGAAAATCATGGAGCAAGTCCTCAAGGAACCCATTTTGAAGCACTTGGAAGAGAGGAAGGTGATCATGAACAGTTATCATGGATTCACAAAGGGCAAGTCATGCCTCACCAACCTGATTGCCTTCTATGATGAGATAACTGGCCCTGTGGATATGGGGAAAGTGGTGGACGTGATATACCTTGACTTTAGCAAAGCTTTTGATATGGTGTCCCATGGTATTCTTGACAGTAAGTTAAAGAAGTCTGGATTGAATGAAGGGACTATCAGGTGAATAGAAAGCTGTCTAGAGTGTCGGGCTCAACAGGTAGTGACCAATGGCTTGATTTCTCATTGGCAGCTGGTATCAAGTGGGGTGCCCAGGGGAATGGTCCTGGAGCTCACTTTGTTTAATATCTTCATTAATGATCTGGATGATGGGATGGATTGCATCCTCAGCAAGTTTGTGGATGACACTACACTGTGGGGAGAGGTAGATATGCTGGAGAGTAGGGATAGCGTCCAGAGTGCCCTAGACAAATTGGAGGATTGCGCCAAAAGAAATCTGACGAGGTTCAACAAGGACAAGTGCAGAGTCCTGCACTTAAGATGGAAGAATTCGAGGAACTGTTACAGGCTGGGGACCGACTGGCTAAGCAGCAGGTCTGCAGAAAAGGACCTGGGGATTACAGTGGACGAGAAGCTGGATATGAGTGTGCCCTTGTTGCCAAGAAGGCTCATGCCATATTGGGCTGCATTAGTAGGAGTGTTGCCAGCAGATCAAGCGAAGTGATGATTCTCCTCTATTTGGCACTGGTGAGGCTGCATCTGGAGTGCTGTGTCCAGTTTTAGGCCCCCCACTGCAGAAAGGATATGGACAAATTGGAGAGAATCTAGCGGAGGGCAACAAAAATGATTAGGGGGCTGGGGCACATGACTTTTGAGGAGAGGCTGAGGGAACTGGCATTATTTAGTCTTCAGAAGAGAAGAGTGAGAGGAGATTTGATAGCAGCCTTCAGCTACCTGAAGTGAGGTTCCAAAGAGGATGGAGCTAGACTGTTCTCAGCGGTGACAGATTACAGAACAAGGAGCAATGGTCTCAAGTTGCAGTGGGGAAGTCTAGGCTGGATATGAAGGAAAACTATTTCATCTGGAGGATGGTGAAGCCCTGGAATAGGTTCCTAGGGAGGTGGTGGAATCTCCATTCTTAGAGGTTTTTAAGGCCTGGCTTAACAAAGTCTTAGCTGGGATGATTTAGTTGGTGTTGGTTCTGTTTTGAGCAAGGGGTTGGACTAGATGACCTCCTGAGGTCTCTTCCAACCCTAATCTTCTATGATTCTATGATACTCACAAGATGGAGTAGGTAAGGGCCAAATAGAGGTTATCAAAGACGGTCTGGCCCGGGACTATGTAGGTCTGGTCAGGGTAAGTAACATCTGTCAGTATGGTTTCCAGGTACAGTGAAATGGCTTTTGCTATAACCATGTAGTGCATGCTGAGGAGTGAAACTGGCTGCCAAATCCTTAGGTCATGAAAGTCCCTCTTCTTAGGCAGCAAAGTGAGCATGGCAGGGAGAGCACCCCATTTCCCAAGGACTCAGCCCAGGTGGTAGCAAGGCTTCTAAGAACTTAGCAAAAAGAAGAGGTTGATCTAAGTGGTCTTGATTGCCCACATTGACCTCAAGGAGTTCTGTAGTGACAATGATTATTTTGAATGAACTCACTAGCTGGAGAACTGATCTATGCTGCTAACATCAGAAGGGGTCAGTGTTGCCAGTGGGCATTACTATGGAGCAATGCTGGACAAAGAAAAGACCACAGGTCATTTGTGAATGATCATAGAATCACATACACATAACAATTTACCTTCTAGCTGCTAAAATGTCTTTCATTACATGCACATCTGGACCTCAAGCGATTCATGTATGCTAATTAGACCCTGAGAGATTAGCACTGGAATGTTTTCAAACACTGCTGCTAGACTGGGGATTGGCGATAAGCATGAAGGGATTAGATTTAACAGCAATGAGCACTCTTTTTATACTAGTGATATTTAAGCCATCATCTGTGAATATTGTTAAAACACATTCAACTGTGTTTAAGATGGTAAATAATCACTATAATGAATTTTTAATTTCCAGGTGGTTCATGCTGAAAATAGGTTATTGCTGACAAAACTAATCCTGAAAATGCCTCATTTTGAGCTCATCTATTTGCCTCTTTGTAATAGGATCAGCCACCTCCTGAGAATCTCCCCGCCCCCATAGCCAGATGTCACTCTGTAGCACCCTGTCTCTGTTTACCCTTCTTCAGGATCCCTTATGCAGACACTCCACAACTGCATGTGGTAGAGAAACCCCTCTCCCTGGGGTCTGGGTTTATTCACAGAAAATAAACTCAGAATAAAACTCAGAGTCCAAACTTGAGATACAACACCAAAGATGTCCTCATCCTACTCCCAGGCCATTCTATCTGGAGAGCTTTGCAGTCCCTTCTGTTTACCCCCCTGGTTGCTCAGAGTGCCTCCCTGCCTGGAGAGCATTTGTACTCTTTCCTCTGCTTGTTCAGGATAGCTCCTGCCTTAGCAGGCTACTTGCAGCTCTTCCTAGCTGGAGTTTTCATCCCAGATCCCAGGACTCAGCTGGAGTCTGCTCACTCCTAATAGTCTCTGCTTACAGTGAATTATGAACATTCCTTCCTTTCTCTCAGTGCACCTTCCAGCTGCTCTTTACAGGGAATCACCTGATTCCTCTCAAGTGAGCCTTGTAGGGAAGGCCACCCTATTACACTCTTATTTTCTATTCTAAATTCTTCTGCCATTGCTGCCTTCAGCAGGGAGCAAGGAGGTGCATAAAGGTCATTGCAATACATGCAATGTGTACAAAACACTTGCCAAACAAATCCACTGTCATTCCCAACAGTGTAACTTAACTCTGTCTCCCCATAGGTGAAACACCATAGGAAGAGTAATCCTGGCAGCTAAGAGGTAAAGGTCTGGAAACTCATTAACACTTCAGTGAATCTTCCCAACAAAAAAACAGTTTGGTTACCAATTGATTTGGTGTATTTGATTTTCATCTCTCCTAATGGTGTAGGTTTGTGATGATCATTACAATCCCTTTATCCATGCTACTTTGCTCATGCTTTTTTCATGTAGGTTAAAAAAACATTAGGAAAAAAACTGTACATTAACAAGGCAAAATACATGCATGCTATGGATAGACTCACCATCTACATCAACCTTAGACAGGGAAAATTAATTATATTTGACTGGGATTTTTTTAAATGACCGGATTAAAATAAATCCTTGTACTCACTTATGCTGAATAATATTTTTGCTCTGCATTAATTCTTCAAGAAACAATTGAAGCAGAAGGATCTTGTTATATAGACATTTTGGTTTTTGATGCTCTCTTCCCATCTAAAGCTAGATCAGATTATTTCTAAAACCTAGGAGCTAATTTCATTTACCACTGTTAGCATGTTTCCAGCTAAGGGCCTTATCCTACTAAAGCCATTGGCAAAATTCCCATTGACTTCAGGAAGGGCAAATGTTTGGAGGTTTGGAGCAGTATGGATTTTTTTTATACCTTTGACATCTTCAGGTGAGTAATATTCTAAGTAAACAACTGTCCCGTATCTCAGATCCGATATAAAAGGAACATAGGGTTCTTCAAACTGGATCAGATTACTGATCCATTCACAGTCTCCAGAAGTGACTAGCAGCTGGTGCTTCACTTGTTTCAGACAAAGCCCTCCCTAATCACACTTAGCCAACACTGTGATGGGAAGCGGCAGCCAGCATATCCCTCCACCCACGCTGCGTCCTGCAGATCCCGTTAGTCTGGGACCGCGAACCGCGGCCAGTGGGAGCCATGATCAACAGAACCTGTGGATGTGGCAGGTAAATAAACCACCCCGGCCCACCAGGGGGCTTACCCTGGTGAGCCGCGTGGCAAAGGTTGCCGATCCCTAGTGTAGAGGAAGGAAGCAGGCAGTGAATATGCTAGGTGAGGAGTAGCAAGGCCTATGGGAGAGGAGACACATACACAGTGGGTGAAATCCAAAAAACTATTTAAACACCTACATCCAGATTTAGGCCACAAAATCCTGTTTTAGGTTCCTAAGTCCCCCACTGCAATTCACAAAACTGCCAATTAACCTCGTAAGTCCTAATATCAATTGGCACCTAAATTTTTCAAAGTAAAAATTTCCTAGGCACCTCATCTGGGCATCCTCACTCTAGGCATGGAGGCAGCTATGCCCAGAATGATTCACAAACCAGGAAAAGACAAGTGTTTTGCTGCTAACAGGCCCATTCCTGAAGGCACCCTCTGAGCACACCTACCAGGTTATGCCCTGTGGTGGTGTTCATCTGCTAACTTTTAGTTCGGTGGTTAGAGAATTCACCTTAAAGATTTGATGGGCCAAAGAGAAAGCAGGAATGACTTTCTTATCCTGTGGTTAAGGCACCCATATGGGAGGTAAGAGATCCTGGGCTATGTACCCTACTCCAATCACTTTTGTTATTTAGCCACAGTGGAACAGCTTCAACAGGAAAGAGTAAGGGAACCTCTACATCAGAATGTCCCATAGCTGAGTGGTTACAGTACTGTCCTGAGATGTGGGAGACCTCTAGTTCCACTCATTCCCCGCACCCTCTGCTGGGGGGACAAATTGAAGCTGGGTTTCCAACATCCCAGGTGAGTGCTCCAACCTCTTCCTTTGGCTCTTTTATGTAGAGGGATGCAGGCACCTAATTCATTCCTGTAAAAAACTACACAAGTGCCTAACCCAAGAGAGGGGTTCCTGTTAGTGGCTTGCTAGCAGGGCTCAGGTTCTTTCTGCAGCTTGGACTTAGGCGCCTATCTCTGAGAAAGGGATGGGCTTAGCTTATCAACATCTCCCATTAGCTATCTTAGACAAGGAGTTTCCTAACAATGCTGGCTTTTGTGGATCACATTCCAAGGCACTTTTGAGGGTCAAGGTATCACAGCATGGTCTGTTTGATTGAAACATGTAAAAAAATTGGAACAATTTACCAAGCATCATGATGGATTCTCATCACCAGCAATTTGTAAAGCAAGACTGGAAGTTTTTCTAGAAGTTCTGCTCTAGGAGTTATTTTGGGGACATCTATGGCCTGTATTATACAGAAGGTTAGACTACATGATCGCAAGGGTCCTTTTGGGCTTTGGAATCTATGTATCTATCTCTCCCCATTCATTATATAGGGACCCTAACTGCCTAACTCAGACATTGTAGATCTCAATTTTCCTGTGATTTACTAATGTGCCTAAAAGTTAGGCACCATGACTTTCAGCATTGCAATGTTCAAATCCATTTGTGGATTGCATCCCTCATCCATACTCCGAGCAGCACCAATGAATTACCTATGGAAAGCTAATACAGCAACAGGGTGTATTACCTCTCTGTACCTCTTGGCTTGGGATAGCCATTAGCTGGAGAAACTGCAATAAAATTACTTACTCCAGGAAGTGGGACTTAGGGATATCAGGGAACCAGAACAGCAAGAAAGAACTTATTTTTTAAGTTCTTCATAATCTTGCACCTGTGGATCAAATCCTCTCTTGTACTTCCTGTACACTAGCTTTAAATTAATCTGGATTTCACAGGCACCACTTCTTTGCATTCAAAATTAGGGATAAGAATCTTAGAACTGTTAAATACATAATAAAACTACTGCCTGCCTTTGGTGATTAACCTTTACATCAAAACTAAGTACAGAACATTTACATTGTGGTAGGCATTGTACAAGTGCATAGTCACCAATTACTGTTATGAATATAAGAAGATAAGAACAGCCATACTGGGTTAGACCAATGGTCCACCTAGCGTAATACTCTGTCTTTTAACAGTGGCCAATGCCAGATACTTCAGAGGGAATGTACAGAACAGGGCAATCATCGAGTGATCCATCCCCTTTTGTCCACTTCCAGCTTCTGGTAGTCAGAGGCTAGGAACAGCCAGAACATGAGTTGCTTCTCTGACTATGTTGGCTAATAGCCATTGATGGAGCTATCTTCCATGAATTTATCTATTTTTTTTAACCCAGTTATACTTTTTGCCTGCACAACATTCCCTGGCAATATGTTGCAGAGGTTGACTATGCGCTGTATGAAGAAGTACTTCCTTCTGTTTGTTTTAAATCTGCTGCCTATTAATTTCATTGAGTGATCTCTGGTTCTTGTGTTATGTGAAGGGGTAAATGACACTTTTCACTTATTCACTTCCTCCATGCCTTTCATTATTTTATATACATCTAGCATATCCTCCCCTTAGTCTCTTTGCCAAGATGAAATAGCCCAGTCTTTTTAGTCTCACCTCATACTGAAGCTGTTCTATACTCTTAATAATTTTTGTTGCCCTTCTCTATACCTTTTCCAATTTGAATATGTCTTTTTTGAGATGGGATTAACAGAACTGCATGCAGCATTCAGGGTGTGGGCATACCATGGATTTATATGGTGGCATCGTGATATTGACTGTTTTCTTATCTATCCCTTTCCTAATGGTTCTGAACATTCTGTTAGTTATTTTGACTGCTTCTGCACATTGAGTGGATGTTTACAGAGTACTACCCATAATGACTCTAAGATCTTTTTCTTGAGTGGTAACAGCTAATTTAGATCCCATCATTTAGTATACATAGTTGGGATTATGTTTTCCAATGTACGTTAGTTTGCATTTATCAACACTGAATTTCGTATGCCATTTTGTTGCCCAGTCACTCAGTTTTGAGAACAGGAGTACTTGTGACACCTTAGAGTCTAACAAATTTATTTGAGCATAAGCTTTCTTGGGCTACAGCTCACTTCGGGATGCATAGAATGAGGAGACATATATACATACAGAGAACAGAAGTGGATTTCCCTACCAATCCAAGAGGCTAATAATTAAGAATGAGCTATTACAGTTAGGAGAAAAAACTTTTGTAGTGATAATCAAGAAGCCCATTTCAAGACAGTTTGAGAAGAAGGGTGAGGATACTTAACATGGGGAAATAGATGCAATGTGTGAATGGCTCAGCCATTCCCAGTCCATTTAAGCCTAAATTGATGGTATCTAGTTTGCATATTAATTCAAGTTCAGCACTTTCTCCTGGAGTCTGTTTTTGAAGCTTTTCTGTTGCAAAATGCCACCTTTAGGTGTTACTGAGTGACCAGAGAGGTTGAAGTGTTCTCCTACTGCGTGATGTTACGATCCCTGATGTCAGATTTGCGTCCATTTATTCTTTTCCATAGAGACTGTCCAGTGGCCAATGTATTATGGCATATATCTCATTGGTAGATGTGCAGGTGAACGAGCCCCTGATCGTGTGGCTGATGTGATTAGGTCTAATGATGGTGTCTCTTGAATAGATATGTGGACAGAGTTGGCATCGGGCTTTGTTGCAAGCGAAGGTCCTGGTTAGTGTTGTTTGTGTGTGTGGTGTGTGTTTGCAGGTGAATATTTGCTTCAGTGTTGGGGACTGTCTGTAACGTCGAGGACTGGCCTGTCTCCAAGATCGGGTGAGATGAGGATCATCTTTCAGGATAGGTTGTAGATCTTTGATGATGTACTGGAGAGGTTTTAGTTGGGGACTGAAGGTGACAGCTAGTGGCTTTCTATTATTTACTTTGTTGGGACTGTCTTGTAGTTGGTGATTTCTGAGTACTCTTCTGGCTCTGTAAATCTGTTTTTTTTACTTCAGCAGGTGGGTATTGTAGTTTTAAGAATGTTTGATAGAGATCTTGTAGGTGTTTGTCTCTGTTTGAGGGATTGGAGCAAATGCAATTGTATCTTAGAGCTTGGCTGTAGATAATGGATTGTGTGGTGTGTCCTGGATGGAAGCTGGAGGAATATAGGTAAGCATAGTGGTCAGTAGGTTTCTGGTATAGGGTGGTGTTTATGTGACCATTGCTTATTAGCACAGTAGTGTGAAGGAAATGGACCGCTTGTGTGGATTGGTCTAGGCTGAGGTTGATGGTGGGAAGGAAATTGTTGAAATCATGGTGGAATTCCTCAAAGGCTTCTTTTCCATGGGTCCAGATAATGAAGACATCATCAATATAGCGCAAGTAGAGTAGGGGCTTTAGGGGATAAGAGCTAAGGAAGCATTGTTCTGAGTCAGCCATAAAAATGTTGGCTTACTGTGGGGCTATGCGAGTACCCATAGCAGTGCCGCTGACTTGAAGGTATGTATTGTCCCCAAATGTGAAATAGTTGTGGGTGAGGACAAGGTCAGAGTATTTAGCCACCAGGTTTTCCGTGACATTATCAGGGATACTGTTCCTGATAGCTTGTAGTCCATCTTTGTGTGGAATGTTGGTGTAGAGGGTTTTTACATGCATAGTGGCCAGGATTGTGTTTTCTGGAAGATCACTGATGGATTGTAGTTTCCTCAGGAAGTCAGTGGTGTTTCAAAGATAGCTGAGAGTGCTGGAAGCATAGGGCCTGAGGAGAGAGTTTTGAGAGTTCTCTTTGTAACTCATTGAAGTTAGTTTTGGACTTAACTGTCTTGAGGAATTTTATATCACCTGCAAATTTTGCCACCTCACTGTTTACTCCTTTTTCCAGATCATTTATGAACATGTTGAACAGCACTAGTCCCAGTACAGATCCCTCAGTGATATCTCTAGTTGACTCTCTCCATTCTGAAAACTGACATTTTTTCCTATCCTTTGTTTCCTGTCTTTTAATCAGTTACTAGACCAGGAGAGGACCTTCCATCTTATCTAATGACAACTTGATTTTCTTAAGGGCCTCTGGTGAGGGACCTTGTCAAAGCTTTGTGAAAGTCCAAGTATACTGTATCAACTGGATCATCTTTGTCCACATTTGTTGACCTTCTCAAAGAATTCTTATAGATTGGCAAGGCTCGATTTCCCTTCACCAAAAAGCCATGTTGACTCTTCCCCAACAAATTGTGTTCATCTATGTGTAATAATTCTGTTCTTTACTATAGTTTCAGCTAGTTTTCCTGCTACTGAAGTTAGGCTTACTGGCCTGTGATGGGCAGGAACACCTCTGGAGCCCTTTTAAAAAATTAGCCTCACATTAGCTATCCTCCAGTCTTCTGGTACAGAAGGTGATTTATGTGATAGGCTACACTTCACCAGGGCTATCCCTAAGGGGGTGCAGGGCCTGGGACAAATCAGCCTTCCCACTAGTCTCCTCATCGTTCCCTAGGTGTGCCTACCCACCCACCGCTCATCTCCTCACCCCCCTGGCCACCCACCCTCTGCTGTCCTCCGTGCCATCCACCTGCCTGCTGCTCACTTCCCCACTAGTTTTCTCACTGTCCATCCAGCACACCCCACTGTCCGCCCAATCACTGCTTTCCTCCTCGCCATCCACCTTCCCTTTTCCTCAACCCTCTCCCACCTGCCCCTCACTTCCACATTCGCCTCCTCACCCCACTCACCCACCTCCTAACCTGAATATCGGGACAAATGGCATCCCAGTCATACATCGGTTGGGACGCAGGACAAAGGGCTAAATATTGGGAAAGTCCTGATTTTATCAAAGCATGGGGCTCCCCAAAGCACAGAGCAGTCACCCCAATTTGCCCTACCCAAGGGATGGCTCTGCATACCACCATTCTGAAATTTCATATTTGAGTTCTGTCAGAACTTGAGCGAACACTATATGGTCCTGGTGACTTATTAATGTTTAATTTATCAATTTGTTCCATATATATTGTAAGGATGCGGGGACTAGAATGCTTAATGGCTGATGTTCCCACAGTGCCACCAGGAAGCCATGAATGTATAAGTTCATTATTTGTACAGTATTAATCATTATTTGTATTAAAATAGCATCTAATAATCCTAGTCATGGACCACAACCCCAAGAGAAGCAAAGGGTGGGGAGAGAAAGTCACAAAGAGTTGAAGTAACTTGCACTAAGTCACAGAACAAGTCAATAGCTGAGGCAGGATACAGAACACTGCCGTCCCATTCAGTGCATCATGTTGCCTCTCTATTTCGCACAGCTCAGGTATATTTTTAGCATAGCTATTCCTGGATATTAGCCTAACGAAGTTTTCTGTTATATAGTTGAATTAAGATCCTGTCTTATTGTGATCTTAATCACCATATATAAATTTAATCAGTCTATTTTTTATTTAACATCTGTGTGAAAGGCAGTTTCCAACACTAGCTGCATGCTAACAGGTTACAGTGCCACCATGTTGGGGATGCTATTCTTGTATAATTACTACCTCCAACAGATGGTAGTGCTGGGAATGACGTTAGTTCATTAGTTATGAGTTATAATAGGCCTTCAGAAATTATTGAAAATCAAGGTATTCGGCTTTTATGTGGTGTGAACAGTGTATTTTTACATTAATTTCAGCCAACCCTGTGTTATTCCCTTATCATGCAATGATATATCTGTGGATCAGAGAGAAACACCTAGGATGTACCCAAACTGGTTAGCAATGGGCTACATTTTGTCCCTTTCCCCCTTTCCCCTAACTTCACTGGATTACAAGTAACAGAGGTAGGGTAGGTTTCAGAGTAGCAGCTGTGTTAGTCTGTGTCCGCAAAAAGAACAGGAGTACTTGTGGCACCTTAGAGACTAACACATTTATTTGAGCATAAGCTTTCATGGGCCACAGCTCATTTCATGGGATGCATGCAGTAGGAAATATATGTGGGCTGCAGCCCATGAAAGCTTATGCTCAAATAAATTTGTTAGTCTCTAAGGCCACGTCTACACTACGGGATAATATCGAATTTGCTAAAATAGGTTTTATAAAACTGATATTATAATTTCGATTTCATGCGGTCACACTAGGCACAGTAATTTGGCATTGTGCGTCCATGCTCCGAGGCTAACGTCGATTTCTGAAGCATTGCATTGTGGGTAGCACTTCTGTAGCTATCCCATAGGTCCCGCAGTCTCCCCCGCCCCTTGGAATTCAGGGTTGAATCTTAATTGTCCAGGGGTTCTGGGTAAATATCGTTCATCATTCCTTCCTCGGCATCAGCTGGACAATCCTTTCGCGTTTTCCCGTCCGTGGACATACGCATTGGCAACCTGGAGCCCATTCAGCTTTTTTTTTTGCACCCTATAGGTGTTGGATGCGATGGAAGAGAGGCGACGAACCCCGCTACACAAGCACTTCACTTGGCGTTTGCCATGATAGCAGATATGTACCCCGTCGTTCTTAGCGTCTACTGCCGGAAGTAAACTGGCAATAGTGACGTCTATCTCTCCTCATCTTACTGTCCGCTGCTTATCATGAGTGCCCCTGGCATGAAAATTTTTGAAAGCAAATTGGGTGACTCTTGGATAGTCAATCCTCCTTATCTGTTTCTAAAAATAGAGGTCCTTCTGCTAGAATAGAGGCAGTGGAGTAGGAACCGTGTATCAGAGAGCCAGCTGCTCCATGATCAGATTATTCACA
The DNA here is from genome assembly GCF_003597395.2 of Chelonoidis abingdonii. Classification (NCBI taxonomy): domain Eukaryota; kingdom Metazoa; phylum Chordata; order Testudines; family Testudinidae; genus Chelonoidis; species Chelonoidis abingdonii. The sequence continues at coordinate 72,786,626 of NC_133769.1, read as the reverse complement.
GGTGGTGCCCTTGCAACATTGCACCGTTGTTCCCTCCCCCCCAACTCCTGGGCTACCTGGCAGGGTCCCCCCCCGTTTGTGTTCATAAGTTTAAAAGAATTGCAGGAAAAGAAACGAGACTATGGAGGCAGCCTTCTGGGGCTATGACAGTCCAGCAGTACGGTCTTTTCTTTCACTGAAAGGGAGGGGCTGGCTGAGCCCCACTTGCTATTATGGAAGATGCTTATTAGCCGTTCTGTCCTATCTATGGGAGTAACCAGGAATCATCCCTCATGTATTGCAGGACAATTTCAGGCATGGGAGTCTCTGAGAGTGAGTGGGCGTTCCTACAGCACCGTGTTACCACGGGAGGGGAAGGGAGAGGGCGGATAGGCTCTTCATGTTGTAGCATCGCGTCTACCGCAGCTTTCAGTACACATAGGTGACATTGAAAGTAGTCAGGGAGAGATTTCTTGTCCTTTTACTTTATGTCGGTGGGGGGGGGGAAAGAACACTGCGAAGAAGCTGTTCCTGAACCAGCCAGCCAAGAATGCAATCTTTTCAGAGACCGCGGGACGTGGAGATAGCTGGATCCTCAGTACCCCTCGGCCCTCCATGAGCGTCCATTGAGTTCTGGATTCCCGTTACGCTTGTCAGCGCAGCGCTGTGTATCCTGGAGTTTTTTTCAATGCTTGCATTTCGTTTCTGAACGGAAGCTATTGATAGACAGATTTGTCTCCCCAACAGCGATCAGTTCTGGTATTTCCGTACAGTCCATGATGCTGGAGCTCTTTTTGGATGTGAGTACTGATCGCACCGTGCTGATCAGAGCTCCACGCTGGCAAGCAGGAAAGTAATTCAAAAGTTCGCGCGGGGCTTCATGTTTACCCTGCCGCTGCATCCGAGTCAGAGTGCTGAACCAGAGCAAGGTCAGTGGTTGCACTGTGGATACCGCCAGGAGGCCAATAACGTTGATTCCCGGTCCACACTAACCGTATGCCGAATTTAATATCGATTAGCGCTTATTTCTCGTCGGGTGGAATACAGAAATCGATTTAAAGAGCCCTTTATATCGATATAAAGGGCGTTGTAGTGTGGACAGGTACAGCGTTAAATCGATTTAACGCTCTTTAAATCGATTTAAACGCATAGTGTAGACCAAGCCTAAGATGCCCCAAGTACTCCTGTTCATTTAGAGGTAGGGTAGTACAACACTTTTGTCTAGCAGTGTTGGCACTTGCTGTAAGTACAATTGACTAGGATAATGTGAATCTAACCAATTTAACTCAGAACAGGTAGCTCTAGAAAGAAGACTTTTTCTCTGCACAAACATGTTGTTATACTTCTGGTTCAGTGGCTGCCCTGAACCTTAAAGAAAAAGAAAAACAAAACAAAGAAAAGTAGGGAAATGCAGGGGTGATATGCTAACAAAGCTTACCTTATGGAAGACTGTTGTACTGTTGATTACTATGCTAGAAAACAATTTGAGAGAAAAACCTCAGTCATGGCTTTTACACTCCCTTACGGTTGAATGGTTCCCTAATTGCATTTTATTGAATGAGTGGTCAGGCTTATTAGGAATAGAAGAGCCATGAGTGAGAATTTGCCCTTTGCAAACTAATTTACAAATCATTTTAAATTTTGTTTTCAAAGCCTAGCAGGGAAGGGAGAGGGGACTATTTGAAGGTAATTTGCACTAACTACAGATAGGGACAAAAGGGAAGAGAAGCTCTCTGCTCTGAAATTCAGTTTCTACGTAATATCTGTGCGACGCACAGGACAGCCTGCTCAAATTGCTCAAAAAACAAGGGGACTGAGAGGAAAGAAAATAGAAAATAAAGAAAGAATCAGACCTTCTCAGAGTGTTTGGGGGCAAATTCCTGCAGGTTTTTCTTGATATCCTGAGGATTCTCAATACCATAAATTCCCTGGCAATTGGCTCAGATATTGAAAACAAACCTATACCAGGGTGATCTGGTTCTTATAGGGTTGTATATATTAAGGGAGATTCCTCTAGTTTTTGAAACAGCTGTACTGCATGTGGTATAATTAGGTGAGAGAATGTAATATGAATGGAGTATGAAAGATTGTATTGTTCCCTGATCACCCTTAAGTCTATTTTTGGTGCAGCATTTTTCTATTCTAGTTCCTTTCTCCCTTTCTTTTGGAAATCAAATGCGCACCAGAGTGCTGACACCTGGAAATCAATTGGGTCCTCTTAACAACAGTTAGCCAGAAAAGACAGGGCTAATTGCCCTGATTTAATCTTGAAAGGCCAGGTGAGGCTTATTAAGGAGAGCAGAGTCTGGAGCCCTTCATGACAGATAAAAACAGCTCTCTTGAGTTTGAGAGTGGCTAATTTAAACAACAGAAGTTACAAGCATGCTGACTGCAAATGTACCAGGCCTAAGCCTTAGAGAACTGCATGCTGAAAACCCCAGGTGGGAAACCTGAATTTTGACTTTGGAATGTTCTGTGCATGTCCTTTCTGAGCTCAGGGAAGGATGAATACAACTTTTATTTGTCCCTTGAGAAAGAAAGCACTTATAACTTTATTTTATTAGATCCAGACCCACCACTCAATGTCGCTTTGGTTAAATGAAATATTTGTGGTCACTAATCCTGCAATCTGATCAGCTTGGGTGGACATTTGCACATGTCTGGAGCCCCCTTAACGGCAATGGGACTCAAAGTGGGTGAGAGGGTCTGACCACATGGATCTGATCAAGTGATTGGGACCTAAATATGAACAGAGAAGCATATCTCTCTGCTGCTGCATCCCTAGTGCTAGATTCATAAAGAGTACTTAGGAACCCAAGTTCTATATTTCGGTACTTCACAAAACTCATGCTCAGTTTCCCCCTCACCCTGTAGGCACCTAAGAGTCCCTGAATGCCTAAGTTTCCACTAGTAAAGTACTCTAGACATCTAAGTTTCTGCCAAGAGGCATGCAAAAGGGCATCCAAGTCCTGATATAGCCAAGACACTAGTCCCTAAGTCCTGGCAGGATTTAAAATTAGGTGTTCCCTTGCCTATTTCACTTGGGAGACCTAGTCTGGTAGGTTTGCTCAGAAGTAGGTGGAGGTGTGCCACCGCCCTTATACCTAATAGCTAGGGCAGAGGTCGGCAACCTCTGGCACGTGGTTCTCAAGGGTAAGCACTCTGGCAGGCTGGGCCAGTTTGTTTACCTGCTGTGTCCACAGGTTCAGCCGATTGTGGCTCCCACTGGCAGCGGTTCACTGCTCCAGGCCAATGGGGGTGGCAGGAAGCCGCAGCCAGCACATCTCTTGGCCTGCGCCGCTTCCCACAGCCCCCGTTGGCCTGGAGCGGTGAACCGTGGCCAGTGGGAGCTACGATTGGTTGAACCTGCGGACTTGGGAGGTAAACAAAATGGCCCGGCCCGCCAGGATGCTTACCCTGAGCTATAGACTTATCCATGTTCAAATCCTCATTCTACCTGATTTAGACCAAGTCTTCCACCTCTCACATGATTGCCCTTACCACCAGGCAATTGGGTATTCTGGGTGGGGCACTCCCTTGTTGAAGCTGTTCTACTTTGTGTAAAATATTTAGATAAACAGTAATAAGTCACAAGGATCAGATGATATTCACCCAAGAGTTCTGAAAGAACTCAAACGTGAAATTGCAGGACTACTAACTATAGTCTGTAAGCTATCATTTAAATCATCTTCTAGACCAACTGTCTGGAGGATAGTTAATGTGAGATCAATTTTTTTAAATTGGCTCCAGTGGTGACCCCGGCAATTATAGGCCAGTAATTCTGACTTCAGTATCGGGCAAACTGGTTGAAATAAAATAAAGAATAAAATTGCCAGACACATAAATTAACATAATTTGTTGGGGAAAAGTCAACATGTTTTTTGTAAAAGGAAATGCATCACCAATATGCTAGAATTTTTTGAAGGGGTTAATAAGTATGTGGATAAGGGGGATCGAGTAGATATCGTGTATTTAGATTTTCAGAAAGCCTTTAACAAGATCTCTCATCAAAGGCTCTTAAGCAAAGTAACCTATCATAGGATAAGAGGTAAGGTCCTCTCATGGATTGGTAACTGGTTAAAAGATAGGAAACAAACGGTAGGAATAAATGGTCAATTCTCAGAATGAAGAGAGGTAAATAGTGATGTTCCCCAAGGGTCTCTTCTGGGACCAGTCCTATTCAACATATTCGTAAATGAGCTGGAAAAAGGGGTAAACAGAGAGGTGACAAAATCTGCAGATGATACAAAACTACTCAAGATAGTTAAGTCCCAGGCAAACTGCAAAGAGCTACCAAAGGATCTCATAGAACTAAGTGACTGGGCAACAAAATGGAAGATGAAATTCAGTGTTGATTAATACAAAGTCATGCACATTGGAAAACATAATCCCAACTATACATATAAAATGATGGGGTCTAAATTAGCTGTTACCGCTCAAGAAAGAGATCTTGGAGTCGTGGATATTTCTCTGAAAACATCCACTCAATGTGCAGTGGCAGTCAAAAAAGCAAAGAGATGTTGAGAATCATTAAGAAAGGGATTGAGGTCTATAAAATCATGACTGGTGTGGAGAAAGTAAATAAAAAAATGTTGTTTATTCCTTCTCATAAAACAAGTACTAGAGGTCACCAAATGAAATTAATAGGCAGCAGGTTTAAAACAAATAAAAGGAAGTATTTTTTTCACACAGCGCACAAGTCAACCTGTGGAACTCCTTGCCAGAGGAGGTTGTGAAGGCCAAGACTATAACAGGGTTCAAAAAAGAACCATATAAATTCAAGGAAGATAGGTCCATCAATGGCTATTAGCCAGGATGGGCAGGGATGCTGTCCCTAGCTTCTATTTGCCAGAAGCTGGGAATGGAAAACAAGAAATGGATCACTTGATGATTACCTGTTCTGTTCATTTCCCCTGGTGCACCTGGCATTGGCCACTGTCAGAAGACAGGATTCTGGGCTAGATGGACCTTTGGTCTGACCCAGTATGGCCGTTCTTCTGTTCTCATGTAATATTCAGTGTACCAGAGAGACAGTCTCTACAGCCCAGCAGTGAGGGCACTCATCAGGAGGCAGGAGACCTAGATTTAAGTTCCTGCTGTAAATCAGGCAGCATCACCTGGGTCACTTACATCCCAGCTGAGTGCCCTAACCACTGAGCTATTGGATATAAGAGCAGTGCCACCCTCACTATTTTTCAAGAGAAAAGACTGACCTGGTTTTGGTGCCTAATTCCAGGAGAGAGTTCAAGAATGTGAATCCTGAGTGGAGGGAGGTTCTGCCTTTGACTGAGAGCTAGATGGCTAACTCCCTTTAAGCGGTGGGTTTTAGGCCACTCCCCTCTCCATACCATTTCCTATGGGCTAGCTTAGACAACTCTCTGCTTAGCCTTGAAGGAATTTTTTCCCTAGAAGTTCAATGGCCGATGTTATATAGGAGGTAGGACTAGATCACAATGGTGCCTTCTGACCTTGGAATCTATGAATCCTGACTTCTGTGAATCTGTTTTTTAGGCACCTAACTTTCTGTAGGCATGCAGAGCCTGGGAGCCTAATTTGTGGTTGTTTAGGGTTCCTAAAAGTTAGGCATTGCCATATTGAGCATCGCTGTGTCTAAGTCCCTCTTGCAAATCTCACCAGTAAAGTATGAAAGATCACGTTGAGAACATGGATTCCTGTTCATTAGAAGTGGATCATCTATGGGTATGTCTATAGAGTGATACAAAAACTACATGTCTGGCCTGGGTCAGCTGGTTCAGACTTGTGGGACTCGGACTCCAGCCTGAAAAATTGTTGTGTAGACATTCAGGCTTGGGCTGAAGGCCAAGTTCCGGGACTCTACAGAGCTGTGGTTCCTAGAGCTTGGGCTCCAGCGTGAGTGGCAAGTGACTCCTGCATTTGAGGAGGCTTGACATGAGTTTTGGAAGTTCCCTAGAAGTGCGTGGGGGGGGGGGTGAGGGAGGGCACTGGCATCCAGAGTGTGGCCCTGCCCCATGCCCCACTCTGAGGCCCACCCCTGGTTGGCCTTCTCCCGAGGCCCTGCCCAAACTCCACTCCTGCTCCACTCCAGGCCCCGCTCCTGCTCAGCCCTCTCCCCTGAGGCCCCTCCGCCTGCTGCTTATGCCACTCTGCTCCCTTTGCCCCTCCCAATGTCTCCCCTGCCTGCTGCTCACTCCTCTCCTCCCCCAGCAGGTGGGAGGCCCCTCGGGGGTGGGGAAGGAGAGGCATGAGTGATATGAGCCTTGGGAGCAAAGCAGGGATGGGAAGAGGCAGAGCAAGGTCGGGGCCTTGGGGGAAAAGGAGGAGCATGGGCGGGAAGAGGAGCAGCACAGGTGGGACTATGGGGAAAGAGGACGAGTGGGATCAGGGCCTCAGCATGGAGTGCAGGCAGGGCCATGCCTTCGGTGCCCTTTCAGCAGCAGCGCTACAAAGGTGGCAGACCAGCGCGTCTCCAAAAGGGGGTGGACCACATCCTGTTTGGGGAGGCTTAACCTCTTATACCTACAGCCCATGGGCTCCAGCTTGAGCCCAAATGTCTACACCACAATTTTTAGCCTTGCAGCCTGAGCCCAAGTCAGCTAACCAGAACCAACTGTGGATATGCTGTACGTCTTTTATCCCTGTCCTATGCCATCGGCACAAGCCACCATCCCTTTAAGCTCCTTTTTAAGGTATAATACCAATTTACCATTTAACCTTGTTTTCCCTCTCTTCATTCCTGAGGAGAGGAAATTCTTTGGTCCCCTGGAACATTTGCTGAATACCTCTATCTCCAAATTAACAACTTCCCTATTTGTATTGTACAGACCCCAAAAGGCCCTGATCAGGATCAAAGCCCCATTGCACTGAGTACTACACAAGCAGACATGATCTCTTTCCCAAAGAATTTGCAATCCACTTTGAAACAAAATATAACAAGTGAGTATGACAAACAATAGGAACAGAGGATAGAGAGAATAAAGGTAACAAAACCATGTGGTTCTATTGGCAGCTGAACAGCTTGATGGCTTAGAAGTATTGAAAGCTTTGTTTAAATAAATAAAGTCAGCTCCTGCCAGTTGCTACGACTCACTTTACCATCACTGGTTGGCAGGGAGGGAATTAAAAGATACATAATTTAGTAAGGAACTAATTACAGTTTCAGGCTAATCAAGGGTTTTAAACAACAATAAGGAAAAAAAAGTGAGAAATGCCCCATATGTTTAAAATACCAGGTCCTTGTAAGATTTTTCTGTCTTATCTCTATTGCTCTCCTCAATGGTCATAGAAGAGGCATGTGAATCAATGCATCCACTTAAGGAAGCCAGCTTCCTGGAACAATCACCCCAGTGTTAGCTCAGTGATGCCCGACCTCTGAAACACCTCATGTTCTCTCCTGCAAATACCCCATTCCACTGTCTAGTAATTGCTAGAGGGATACTGTGTTCCTAGCATTGCTGCTGCTCTGCCAAATTGTGATAACGCCCAACGCTCCCATCACAAATTTCTTCTCTCCTCAGCAGTTTCCACACACCTGCTCCTTCTGCAAATGGAATTGCCTAAGGCATGGCTCCACAAAGGGACTTAGGCATTGTGACACTGAGTGCTGTGCTGCCTACCTTTTTGGTGCCTAGAAAATCACAGGAAAACCCCTGTGACACACAGTTCCTGAGTTTGGTGCCTAAGCGCCCTATACAGTGAATGGGAAAAGTCTTGGAATATACACCACAGTGTACATGGGGAGCAGGGAGACACCCAAGCTAGCCAATGGGAGATGACCATCGACTTTTCCTAAAATTATGAAGTGGGCACCACCTCCTCATCTGGGCACACCTCCCAGATCAGGCTCTACATACCAGTTAGGTGGGTGAATTCCTGTTTTCCCTGGTTTGTGGATTGCTCTGGGGTTGGGGCACAAGTTAGGCATCTCGATGTCTAGTGTGAGGGTAGCAGTGTACATCCCCAGAGACCAAAACGTAGGTGCTGAATGAATGTAGGTGCCTACGGGGTTTGCGGAGTGTTCTGTGGATCTCATTGGAGTCTCTAACTGGGACTTATGTGCCTCAGTACTTTTGTAGATTGGGCCCATGCCTTACCACAGAAATCATTTGGCTCAAGCTCACCCAAAGGCAGCTTGTGCTCTGGCACTACATCCAGCCAAACACTTCCCATCAACGATCACAAATGCCTACCCTTCCTCGCGCTTCTGCTCATATCATGGGATACTAAACCCATTTTTCTTATGCATTCCAGAGGTAGTATTTTCAGAAATGTTGCACTTAGAGCAGATAAAAAAATGGTGTGGGAGGAAGGGGAAATTCAAAACATTTATGAAAAAGTCACATTCAAAAAATTTCCCCCTAGAAATTCAAAATTCGAAATTTCATTGAAATTTGGCAAATGCAGCTCTATAACTCGTCCCAAAATGGAGACTTTTTACCTGATTTTTACAAAATTTGCACATTTGAAATATTTGGACCAATTCTAATTACAGCTTGTTTCTCCTGTTCCTCTGGTTACAAGCAATCAGATCTTTCACAGCCAAATGACTATTTCTGTTAATCAAAATAATACCTTTATTTAACAAATGAAGAGCAGAAACACTTTTAAAAAAAGAAAAGCACTGGCTATGAGACTTAGTTACAAAGTCTGTGAATTTTATATATTATTCTGCAGTTTCTTATGCTCTCAAACCACAGGACATAGCGGGGTCGTATTAGAAAGGGACTCACTATAGCAAGATCCTAGCATTCATACCTGCAGCATGGTTTGGCCTTTTCTCTCGTCCCCTTAGGTGCCCAGTCCTCTAGTCATTATTCACAACAAAATCCTTACTTCCTGGCAGATTGAAGTGTCAAAGTGTTCACTAGCATGTTTAGACATTATATCAACTGTAAAGCTTTTTATATATGTGTGTGTGTGTGTGTGTGTGTGTGTGTGTGTGTGTAGATCACTTCAACAATAGTACAGTATCTCTACAGCACTACCCAATTACATTGTTATACATTAATATATAATCTTTTAAAATCCTCTATCCTAGTAGAAGTGTTGCAAAGAATATTTTGCTACTTCATTACTTTTTCAAAAGAAATCCCTCCTCTCCATGGGTTCATGGGCAAACATTCTTTGGAGAGAGAAGTTCATTAGAATTTTAATTATTTCTAACTGTGTGATGTTTCCTCTGATTTCTTTTCCTGAACAGTGGGTTTCACATTTATTTATGTAATGGTACATTATAATAAAATATGTATTAAGGTACATTATAATATATATTAATAAGAACATATTCAGAGGTACAGTTGTCTACGGGGCCGGCTCTAGCCATTTCGCCGCCCCAAGCACGGTGGCATACTGTGGGGGGCGCTCTGTCGCTCGCCAGTCCTGCGGCTCCGGTGGACCTCCCGCAGGCATCCTGCGGAGAGTCCGCTGGTCCCGCGGCTCCGGTGGACCTCCTGCAGGTGTGCCTGCAGAAGCTCCATCAGAGCCGTGGGACCAGCGGACCCTCCGCAGGCAAACCTGCGGGAGGTCCACCGGAGCCGCCTGCCGCCCTCCCGGCAACCAGCAGAGCGCCCCCCAAGGCATGCCGCTTGGCGCGCTGGGGCCTGGAGCCGGCCCTGGTTGTCTATAACAATGAAATTCAGATATATTTCAGTAGGATTGATAAAGTATTAATTTTTTATTCTGGGCTTCATTTTAAGAGAGGTTCCAAGTTTGCACAAGTATATTTGCATAGTTGCACATACAACAGCTAGTTGGACTTCTCCCTGAAAAATTTCAGCACTTGCACAATCACAGCTTCTGCATGTGCATATGCAAGTGAAGGTTCACAAATATGCATGTCAAAATGAGTGCATAAATGAACTTCTACTTTTTAAAGGTAATCAAAATCTTTCATTATTTTTTGAGCAGGACTTTCATTCCCGCTGATGAGGGTAATACATATTGCTATTGGACTGCAGTAGTTTGTCCAAGAGCAGAATTGTTTCCTTGGATGAATAATTCTTCCCTGGGATGAAGCTTGGAAAGTTGTCTGGTTTTACACAATCTTTAAGGATTTGAATTAATCAGTTTGAAAGTCAGCATTGTGTCAATCTTGGATATTGTTCCTGCAGAAAAAAAAACAAAACCCATGAATAGTGTGCTAGACTGGAAAGCTGTCAATTCCCATTCAACATCAACCAGGACTTGGGTGACCTTTGATTAGCCTGGTGTTCCCCCGCAGCTAAATGAGTTAGTAGCTATTAAACATGAAACACACACAGTACCTGGCGTATAAAAGAGCATCTAGTATTCATTCAGCTATGGACAGTTTTTAAACTGGTGCACAAAGCAGTTAAATTTACAGATCCTTCTTTTATTTGCATACCTTCTGCAACAATAAAAACAAACCATTTATTTGCCTAGAATATTTTAAATTAAGGATTCTGCAGCTTTTAATTGCATAATACCGCCCAGCATCAATCGCCTCTAATTCACAAATTCAACTAAATGGACATTTTTTTATGCCACTATTTTACAGGAACACTTACTGAAGGGAGTAATTTCATGTTGGATCATTATTGCATTCCCAATGTAAATCCCTCATTTTTACCCCCTCCCTCCCATTTGTACAGCAGCACTTCTACCTTTCAACTACCAAAGTCTAGCTGGGCATGCAACCCGCAAGGCTCTAAAAGAGGGACAAACACATACACTTTGCACACAAAGTTTCAGGCAGGTAAATTAAAATGCTGCAAGTTTCCCCTTTAGTGCACGTCACTTTTTCTGTAACCTCAGATTCATGCTCCTTTCTTTCTGTTGTACATAATGTTCAACAACAGAATGAGGAGATGACAAATGTGTGTGAAATGAAGGTAACTTTGGGATTAAAATGAGTGACATCCCTCAAAATGAGCTATACTTGAGATATATGGCTGCATCTAGGTATTAAACAGTGACTAGGATGGCCTTCTTTTATTATCGCTGATGACAGTTTTGTATACCCACTAACTACATGCTTGTCCTTCCTCTCCCCTGCCTACCAGCAGAAAGAGCTGTCAAGGTGCACTGCCCCACTGAATGCAAGGCATGTAAAGTTACCCCGAACAGTCTTTCCTAGCTTTCCGCTCCACACAGCAGGCTTGTGGTAATTCTGATACATTCTGGATCTTGTGCTTCCACAAGAAGGGATGCCATTTTTTCCCCTTATGTTAACCCTGATGTAAATTATGTAACACAAAGGAAATTTCATCTGTAATATCGCCAGATTCTCTCCTGTGCCAGAGTTCTGCTTTGTGCAGGGTGGGCATCAGGGAGTCACTTAGGGCACCCTGATTCTGAGGTCCGCTATGCTTCAGCAATACTTAAAGCACCTGCTGTAGGATCTTCAAAGATCATACACCCATGGTGAGTATATATAGCTCCACTCTGTGCTGGCACCTCTCCAACACCTCTGAAGAGAGGTGATGGGGCAGAACCCAGTAAAGGCAGAGTCAGATCAGCAGGGAGTTCCCATTTAAGAGGAAAATTATATGATGTCCCTTTGCAGCCAGAGTACTGCCCTTTTGAGCTGCCTGTGTGATGCAAAGGGGGCAGCAACTCAGTTGAGAATCTAGCTGTTTACTGTATGTTCCTCTCCTTTTGGGAATGATGGGGGATGGTATCCTGCCCCATCACCTTCCAGCACTGATGTTGAGAGGTGGCACAGCAGAATAGAGCTATATACATATATAAACATACTTTTTTTTTTTAAGGAGTGGTGTGTTTAAGGCATAAATGAGAATTAATCACTGCAAGATTCTCAGGAATACCAAGTATTATGATATGTGCTCACCAGAAAGCTGTAGCATCTCTCCAAGTCACAGCATCACATACAAATTCAGAGAACACATGCTGAAGATGTGTGGAAACGTGCAGTAATTCAATAGCATTTGAAAGTGGGTGTGGAGGTGGGCAGGAATTATTTGTTCAATCAAATACATATTATGATGGCTATTCTGCAATGGAATCTCTGTTCCATTAGCCTACCTACCATTGCAGTTGTTAAGTGTTCATAAGGGCATCAACATAATCTGATTAAAAAATGGAAACATTTTTCATAAACATTTTCATAACAAATATATCCGTTTTTGTCAAAACTTTCAAAATGTGCAGTTTTCCAACCAGCTCTGGCATGAAGACTGCAGCCACCTTTTCTGGAACTGTTTCTCTTCTGCTTGCTGTCTCTCCTTATTGAAAGGTATCTTACACTTGGAATTGTTCAGAAAGGATAAAAAATGGGACAATACACACGTGAGAACTTATATCGTTAAAACTCTTTTACCTCCACCAGATGGATGTAAATCTTACATTGAGTTGTACACCTTTTGGGTTGACAGACAAAAACGTCATTACTATGTGCGAAACTGAGGTAAAAGTATTGCCTCTTTGCAATAACACTCCTCCTTTGGAATAGCATCCAAATAAGGTGGGCCAGCTTCTGGGGCTGTCCCACAAACTGCTGCCTGCATTTCTCAGATTTCCATGATATGGATGAAAGTTCCACAAAAACCAGTGACAAAGGGGCTATGATTGATATAAGGTGGAGCCTAGGTGTGATCTAAGAGGAAGAGGAGGACTATACCCAAAAGAAAGTGAGTGGGAAATGCCCCAGATAATGAAAGCATTAGAACTTCTTCCCACTTAAATCTGAGAGAGAAATTTGTGGAGCAGAAAATGGGCCTTACAGCTCCAGAATATGGAGGACAGTATCCAACACTTGCATCTGCTCTGTTATTTCCTCCCTTTCACTTCCCTTGAATTTCCATAATGTCACACAGTAACATTTTTTAGTCTCAGATTTCTTTTAATTAGTTTATTCTTTTGAAAAAAACAAACAATCACAGCTAATAATGCAAAACTACAGTATATAGGACTATTAGTGAGGCTTTGTGCCAGTGATGTTCAGCCTTGGAACAAGTACACGGAGAAACACAGCATTTGGCTCTGGGAACACAAAACAGGTGGCTATAGATCAGTTCATGTTCTTGAAATCCCAAAATGGGATTGTCAGCCTCAGCCCAAGTCTGAATAATAATAAATAATAATAATACTAATAATTAATAAATAATACATAATTAATAATAAATTAAATGATCAGTCATCTGACCAATGTCATGCCAACACAAATTTGTCATTTGTTATTCATTAACCATTCATTTTAAAGCTATCCTACTATTATTTAATAAGCCATATACATTTTTCCCCCAGGTCTATGCTGGACCACAGATTTTTAACAACCCTGTTATAGCTTAGTTCTGTGAATGCTTATTTTAAATTTTCTTTACACATGTTGACACCAACTTTGCTGAAATCTAGAAAAAGTAAAAGACCCTTTTGCACACCATGGGTGAATACCTAGTTCCACTGAAGTCAATGGCAAAACTCCCATTGACTCCAGTGGAGCCAGGATTTGACCTTCTATCTCATGGACTTTACTTTCTGCCCCAAAATATGCCCTCAGTCATACCAATTTACCTTAGGCTAGAACAGTGGCATAAAAGCTCTTCTTAAAGTCAATGAGGATGCCATTGTATAAATTGATGGGCAAAGGGTGATGTATGCTAAATGTGACCAGTAATCTGAAAATAATGCTTAGCACTTAAATTGCTCTGGACATATTCAGTGCACTGTGCAAACATTACATGAACCCTAACATCCCTGTGGGGATGGCAGGTATGATTATTGCTGCTGTATAGCTGGAGACACTGAAGCAGAAGGTGAAGTGACTTACCTAAGAATATACAGCCAGACACTGGCAGAGAAGAAATAAGAACTCAGGATTTCCTTCCCAAATCTGTGTTCTTTTTACTAGTCTTTGTTACTTCCCTTCTTATAAGAGAAGTGTAATACCAGAGTGCTGGTAAAAGACTGATCTTTATTTGCTGAAACCACTCATTTCAAAAGGTTATACCCCTGTCACGTGTCAGGGGTGAGTTTGCACTGATTCCAGAAACTTTTCTCCACAACCATGAAGGTTTGTTTTTTGTTTTTTAAATGAAAGATAACAGTCTCATGTAATCACATGAATCAGACAGCGAGGGCTTTCAGAAAACACACCAAATAGTGCAAGACACATGATAAAATCATGATTTGGCATCATTGCTATCTGTTCTTCAATTTTCCCCATCTATGAAATGATGCTAATTCTGCTTTCTTCCTCATGGAGATGCTATGAGGCTTGATTCATAAACATTGTAAAAGCTAGAAGGCGTTATTTGTATTGGTATAAAGAACGCCTGATTGTAAAAATGTAAATTAAAAAAGTTATGGATAAAAACCTCCAATAAGCTGTGTGATACAACACTTCACGGACTTCTATTCTTCCTTACTGAGTCTGAGTTATCTAGCTTATTTTGAGAGCAGTATTTTATTTAAACTGCATATGTACTGTGATATTCTTTATTTAAAATATGCATATACTTGTAATAAACCTGATCATTCATTGACATATTGGAGAAGCCTCAGAGTTTGCAAATGTTCTGAAATATTCAGCTTTAGTTTTTTTGTTTTAATCTTTTTATTTGCCAGAGTTTGATCAGTCTGAGGGAGCTATTGATGCAGTGTTCATTTGCCCATGGCTTTGCCTATGTAGTCCTACATTGCCCTCTGGCCAGCAATCAGAGCAAACAGATTCTTCTAACTTCTGCCTCGCTGCATCTGTTCCAAGTGCTGTCATGCACAGCAAATTAGTAATCTGAAAAAGATGTAGAACAAGTGTTCAGGTCAACAGCTTTCATATGAAACATATATTTTTAAAATTCCTTTGCTGTTCTGACTAAGACTAAAACTTAACTTGACATGTACTTTGTTTTTAGACAAAGCAGGATTTTAACTGTAGATTATTTATACAAGAAGACTCACTGTATAAGTGATATTTGGATCATTAAACAAACACACACAATCTGCTCTCCACAGATCCAAAGGAGGATTGGGATTTTTTTTTTTTAAATTTGGACTGCTTGTTGGGTTTCTTTAAAAATATACACTGTTTTATTTAAGGGTGAACTGAAACGCTATTTTTAATTAAACATGACTCAATAGCACAATATATGTGCAGACTTGAATATTTAAAAATAGATCTACCTTATGCTCTTGTTCATCTTGAAATTCTTAGCACTGTGTAAAGACACAAACTTAGGCTAAAAGCACTAGGGCTCAGAAATGGAAGAAACTTCTGCACTTCAGTCTCAATCACTCGTTTTACCTACTATTAAGCACATCTTTGGCAACCATGAAAAATGATAGGCTAATAGTTCTGTGTCAAAATCTGGAACCTGTAGACACACACCAAAAATTAAATATCACTTTACTACCCTGGGTCAAATCCTGCTGTGTTCCACCTGTGCACAGTGGGTTGACACTAGTGAAACTGAGAATAGAATTTGGCCTCATGTCTTTTTCTGAGGAAGACCTAAACTTCCATTGACTTCATGGCAGCAGGAGGTCCTCAAGATTGTTACATTTCCAAGACAAGAAGTTTGCTGACTTCTTTCTTCATAAAAAAGGCAAAATTTGTTGCCTTTATTTACATTTGTGGAGGTTCCTCTTTCTGCCAGTGTCCCTCAAAGCTCTGTCATTGGTCCCTTCTTGTTTGAAAGGTATCCTTTTGTGACCTCACTTGTCCTCTGAGATTCAGTTTTCATTTCTGTGCTCATTACACACAGTTCTACCTCTCCACACCGATATGTCTCTCAAAGTTCGGTCTTGCATAGATTGCCCACTGTCAGCTCAAGATCAACCTGGTCACTTTCTTATTTCCAACAGGCACTAAGGGAGAACATGTAGCAGTTTTCACCAGCAGGTGTAAGGGATGGTATAGCCCCACGCTTTCTACCATGTCCATTGAGCCAATCTGCCTGCATTTGCCCTTCTTCTGGCAGAATGCCTCAGAACAGCTTCCCTTTTTTTTTTATTATTTCTGTCATGATAATGGCACATGAAGGGCTCTACCTACCAAAATGGTGACCCTGCTGGCCTAAGCACTATGCATACATGGAACGAAAGACAGTGGTGCCTCCAAAGAGCTTCAGTCTAAATAAACAGGACAGACAAACAAAGGGAGGGAAAGCTGAGGCAGAGAGAGGTGAAGTCACTTGCCTAAGGTCATGAAGCAAGTCCATGAAAGAGTCAGGAATAGAACTGGGATCGCCGAAGTCCCACTCCCTTGTTCCATCTACTAGACCACACTACCCTTGATGCTACAAATCTTCACACCTTTAGTGCTGTAGAGAAGAACAAGTTTCCATTCAGGTCCTATAAATTTGTATCAGGTGGAGATTCAGCTTTACAATAATTGCAATTTAAAGAAATTTAAAGAGTACATGAAAGTTCTAAGGTCACTACATTACACCAGGCATAATTCACCTCTGCATTCCCCCACTATTTTCTGCTCAGGTGACTCCACTAACTTCAGGGAAGCTGCACTGGCATAAAAGTGGAGTAACACAGCAGTTAATGGTGACGGGCAATCTATCTACAACACACCACACTGTATAAACTGCAGTGTATGCTTTTTTGTATTTTTATGCTGTACTATAATTACACTACACTTTTTATCTATAGTTTCAGAACTTCAACTGCAGTTTGACAGTAGTTCACAATAAGAACTAAGAACTAAAAATAAAGCAAAGAAAAAACCTTTGCTCTTTGCTCATTCAACAGTGATTTCTCGCATTCCATATAATGGGGAGAAATGTCCTTTCCCTCGCAGAAAACGTGTTGCCTTACTGCACCAGGAAATCTTTTGGAATTAAGAATCTTCTCCCTATGAGATTCACATTTAAATTCCCTACTATTTCTCTGTCAACGTCTTTGCTGTTATTTTTAACATGGGAAGGCTACCAAAATTTAATATTTGGTAACCCAACTCAGAGAGCCATTTCCCCCAGGTCAGATTGGCAGACCCCCTGGAAGTTTTTCGCCTTCCTCTACAGCCTGGGGCACAGGTCACTTGCAGGTTTAAACTAGTGTAAATGGTGAATTCTCTGTAACTTAAAGTCTTTAAACCATGATTTGAGGACTCCAGTAACTCAGCCAGAGGTTAGGCATCTATTTCAGGAGTGGGTGGGTGAGGTTCTGCAGCCAAATGATCACAATGGTCCCTACTCATTTAAAGTCTATGAGTCTAAATTTAATGGCTTGATTACATACTTGAATTAGATTGGAAATCATCATGTTGATAATTGGATTAGCACAATACCCTGGGTTTGAAGAGTATCAGTTTACATAGACAGGTTTTGCTTGACTCTGATTTATGGACTAGTTACTTATGTTTGCATGTAAGGCTTAAGGTTTACTAGTGAGTGGTCATCCTAAAACAGAGTCATCCTATTCTTTCCAAGTACCTCTACAGTGGTTTAGTTTCTTTGTTACTTGCCTTTGTAGATAAAATATGTTCAGATCAGATAGGTGAAAGGGTTCTGATCAGGAGTCAATGAACCGGATGGGGTTCAGATAATGGCCTCACAGGGTCTATTTACTGGTGTCAACACACTGCTACATGATGATTTTCTTACAAATTTGTCTACTATAGAACCCAAAGGGGATCCCTGTTCCTCCCCTCGGAACACTCCTAAATTCTTCCCTGCTATCTTCCTTCCCAAGACCCCTGGAAACTGTAGTTTATTGTGGGAATCTCTCTTTAAAACTAGAGCATTTCACAGTATAATGGGTCTCTCACATGAAGCCAGCATGCTCAGTTCTGCATGAGCCGAGTCTGTAGGAGCCATCATATCAAGTAACTAATAAAGAGAGTTGTGGTTTAAACTTCTTATTCCTGGTCTCACTCTTTACATTTGTGAAGTACAGAGACTGCAGCATACCCATAGGCAAGACCCTGGCAGCTGCCTGGCCAAGCTAGAAAGCACAACAGACTCCCTCACCCATACCGTTGCTGACTTCTTGCAGACCAATGATCTCACAACCCACCTGCTTCCTCAGAGGTTCAGGTGTCCCTTGCAGTCCCTCATCTTCCAGCATCAGAGGTCACTAGAGAAAAGCCACTGCTCTTCCAAAATTGTGAAAGACCTTCAGTTGGTCAGGAAATAGTTGAACTCCACTCAATCCACTGAGAAGCAAGAGTAGGAAACACTCCAGCTCCTGCTATGGAAACCAAGATACTAAGCAACAGGGTCATGTGTCCCATCTACGCTAATGCTCTCATCTTGGGCGTCCCTAATTATTCCACTCCAACATCTCCATTACTGTCACTCTTTTTAACTATCACTGCAACAAGAGAGGAGGGGTTCCCCAGTCTTCATACCCTCCTGGGGGGGAGGCATAGTCCACTTCTCTGCTGACTCCCTGAAAAGCCTTCTGAACTTAGTGATTTTTGAGGACCTCCTGTTGCCTCCCCTCATGTAGGGAGTGGCTTCTGGTTCCCAAAAAGACCTCTAAGAGAAAGCACCCAATCCAATGAGGGATCAGAAAGCAACATGTTGGGGTAGGTTCTAATGGCATGGTGTGCAAGCAGTGTCCTAGGGATCCTCTGGGGGGTGAGGACACCCTGAGCTGTGTGAAATTCAGCAGTTAATCTTCATGATCCTTGATGTAATTAAATGTGTAATCAATAGAACTGGCTTGAAGAAAAAAAATGCAGGAAGGAATTTAAGTAGAATTGGACCATTTAATGCAGCTAGTGATAGAAAGCTTGAGGAGAGCTAATGTGGATATTAACAGTCCTTACACACACATCAGTTATTATAATTAAGTATTTGTATTTCAAAAGCACCTAGCAAGTTAGGTGCCCAACTCCCACTGATTTCAGTGGGAGTTCAACACCTAACTCACTTAGGCAGTTTGAAAATCCCACTGGGTGCCTATCTGCATCTTTAGGTGCCTAAATACCTTTGAAAATTTGGCCCTAAGGCCTAGATTCCTTGACATTTTCAAAACCATCCTTCAGCTGCACCCAACCTAGTAGGCACCTACATTTCTGCCAGTTAGCATTCCCAAAGGCACCTAAGTGCTGTCGTCACCCTGCTGCTAATGAGCAGCTCAAAGCCTTTGCTCAAGCTGAAACCCCAGACACTCGCAAAGCAGGATTCTCAAAGTAGGTAGGGCCAGCAGGGTCTGATCCCATAGATGTGCTCTGAGCACTCCTAACACCTGCCAGGCCCCACATCAGGAGGGCCACATGAAGGTAGGTGAGGGAACATTACAGCACCCACACAAAAGACACATGAGGGCAAAAGGAAATGTCGGACAAGCGTGAGAGAGGTATCAAGCATGAGATGGATTTTTGCTGGGCTAACTAAATGAGTAACCTAGTTTAGGCATTAACTCCAGCAGAGGATTTGCAAGTGAGGATCCTGAGTGGAGGGAGGTGCAAATCTCTGCCCACCATCCAGGTACGCCAAGTCAGCTGCTTAGGCACCTACGGCCCTCTTCTCTGTCCACTGCTCTCTGGCATTTTCACTCCTGGTTAGTTAATGTGGCTCACTGTTCAGCTTGCTAGCTTCCAACGATCCCTTTCCTAGGTACCTAACTCTACCTATGCATTATATGGGGAACCTGGGCATCTATCTTGAGGCCTCACTAACACTCACTCTACATTTTACCTAGGTGGCTTTGCAAATACCAAATGGTGGAAACTTAGGTGGCTAGGAGACTTCGGCACCTAAGGGGTTAGGTGGCTGCTGAACAATGGTTTTGAAAATATCAGTGGTGCCTAAATGGTGGACTTAGAAACTTGAAAAAGCAGCATCTAATTACCTTTAAGGATTTGGGCCTGAACTCTTATCTCCAAAGTGCCTAAACCCCAGATCCTCAAAAGGGTTTAGGCATCTAACTCCCATTGAAATGGGCACGTGAATACTTTTGAAAATCTTGGCCTACGTTACTTTTAAAATGGGACTTAGGTGCTTTTGAAAATTTTACCTCTAGTCTGGAATAATTTTAAAATTTAATTTGTTCCAGACCATGGGGCAATAGCATTATTGCAAATCTGAAGTGAAAGGATTTCCTGAGAGCAATAAAAGTAGTTTTTCTTAGCTTGAATAACCCTTGTTTTCTACTGACAAGTGGACCTTTGCAGAAGTTTATTATAGGGTTGATTTATTTGCAATGGATTCATTAGAACATTATCCACTTGACCTGATTTTACAGCTACTATTCAGGATGGCAACAGGACGACCCAAATGCACTGAGGAGAATTACAAATAAAGCTAGGACACAGAATTATAGTAAGTGATTTGGGGCCTTGCAGAACATTCCAGAATATTAGATAATGTACTATGGTTATTGGGTTAGAAGAAAAAAGAGGGTCAAGATACACACTGGTATTATTTGTGACTGCAATGTCCCAAAGGATAACTGTGAAGTACAATGTTGCCTCACTTTCTAATATATTATAGCTCTTGATTAGAGTTGTCTGAACAAACTCTCAGCACTGACAAAACAAGATAAAAGGTCTCATTTTCAGCTGACAGGCAAAAAACAAAAGACATTCTTTGCTATTTGTATTGTAGTAAGGTCCAGAGACTGGACCAGGGCCCCATTGGGCTAGGAGATGCACAAATACATAGAGAGAGAGAGTTTCTGCCATAAGGAGCTTGCTTACTGTCTACATTGCTGGCTATATCAAGGGCTAGAGCTTCCTATGCAAATATTCTCTTTGAGCTTGAAAAAGTAATTTTCATCACTAGCAGAAGATTTCCTCCCTTAACGTATTTTAATCTATATATAAGACTATCAAAAGGTCTGATTCTCTTACTATATTATAATGGATAATACTTTTTACATTTGTTTTAACCTTTGTCCCTCTTTTTCATACCACTTTCTTTTGCCTATCTCTGTAGTCTGTATTTCTCTGATTTAGGATTTTTAAATCTTTGAGGCCATGTCTTTTTCAAATGCTATAAACCATCAGCCTAAGTTTTGCTTTTCTATATCTAAAAATGACCAGCTCCACTATGGTAATAATCTATTGAACTATATTTGCTACAGTACACGCAGATATGACATTGCAATGGGAAAATGGCCTCTGACAGCCAATATTGGACAACTATTTTTGATAGGTGTTCAGTATCTTCAGTTCTGTACAAAACACAGAGGAAGACACAGTCCCTGAGTATCAGGAGTTTGTGACCAGTTAGCTTGTCAACCACTGGGAGAGAATGAGAGAGCCAGCCAGGAATGGAAGTAGGCTGCAAGGAATCTGAACCTACAGCTGGGTATCATCAATCAACTGAGTGAAATGTGATCTCTCTAAATTGACTATTGTTAAGAACCTGGCTAATCTGAATATTTTACCAGTAGTAGCTCTGATTAGTGGGTGCTCTGGTATTGCCTGTCTGGGGATTGACCTTGGACAGAAGATGGAAGCTAGTGAGGGGAAGAATAAATATCCAGTACAAGTTTAAAATTAAAAAAAAACCCAACCACTGGCTGCTAGAGGAGAAGAGAGGGAAAAAACCTGTAGCAGTGAGTCTTATAGCCCCAGTCAACTTACTTGGGCTCACAGAGTTTATGCTATGGGGATAAAAATAGCAGTGTAGAAGTTCAGACTTGGGCTGGAGCCCAGGGTCTGAGACCCACTCCTCTTGCTGGTTTCAGAGCCCAGGCTCCAGCCCAAGCCCAAATGTCTACATTGCTATTTTTAGGCTTGTAGCACAAATCCTACAAGCCTGAGTCGCTTGACCTAGACTCCAAGACTCGCTGCTGTTGGTTTGTATTGCAGTGTAGACATACCCTTAAACACTGCAGTGTGCTCAAGCTGTGGTGCAAAGGGAAGGTGGAAGGATCTCTACATCACTAGAGCCCTGCAGGAAGCTATGAGGGCATGTTTCTATAATTGAGAGCACAAGTTGCCCTCCAGACCACTGATGCTCACTTGTCAACAGAACTTGTTCAGTTTTGCTATGTATTGGTAGAGGGGGGAGGATTTCAAATGCACTAAGGGTGGAGCTCCTGTACAGCATCATGTTAAGGGAAATTAGGGGTATGTGCATACCAAAGAATATATCTGTGCAGTGTTTGGAGGAGTCATTGGGCTAGATAGCTGCTTTGCAACATGCAGAGAGGATTCTTCTCCCCACCTTACAGAACCTGGCTAGGTAAATTGAGCCAGATGATGCACAGAGGATTTGCTTCTCTCTGTACACCAGAGAAGAGATTCTGTGCTGGAGCCAAATAGGCCTGTTAGGAGTGCTAGTAATAATGTAGGATTCAGGCCTGTATTTTCACGTGAGATACAATTTTGGGTCTTGTTTGCCCATTTGATTCTTGATACATTTATATTCTTACTCATATACATGAACAAAGGGATCCTTAATATGTGTAAACAAAAGACAAAGACACTGTGTATGTTGCTTCTGCATAGCCAGATGGATTTGTTAGTATAATGGGAACAGATACACATAGTTAAAGTGTTACCGAGCATGGTGGGAGTGTAATATATGAGCATACACTGAAAGGCTGCCTGGCTCCTCTCTCAAGCCAAGGTCAAGCAAACAGTTAGGCAGGTCAAGGAGAATGGGCAGGGGGAGGCATAAGAAACACTAAAAGCCAAAGAAAAGTCTGGCCTTGGCCAGAACACAACCTCACTCCTTACCCCTCCCATGGGATACAAAAGAGGTGGGACGAAGACCCCATACTCACGACCCCCCAAAATGGAACAAGACCATAAATTGAAAGAGGTAAGACTATGCCTGCTAAGGCGGCGGGGGAGGAGGAGAAAGGATACTGGGAAACAAGGCTCTGCAGCATCAGAGCTATGGATACGCTTACTTGAAACAAACCCTAATAAATATTGTATTGCCTGCACTTTGGACTTCTGGTCTTCTGCCTTCTGTCTGAGTGAGAAAAACCAGGAGAGGTGGTGAAGGGAAAACCCACTAACAAGGCCATCATATAGATGGATTTGGTTCAGGTCAGAAACATTGGGTATATGAATATTCAGATCAGATGGCCAGTGTTGGGGTACAATGGAGAACAGCAGTAATGACAATTTTAGCCTATTGATTGGAAGAGAAACAAATTAAGGGGCCATATTTCAGCCCTTCAATCTGCCCAGGGGTGAATTCAATCCCCCAAGACCTGCAGACATCCTCACACACATCCAGTTACCCTCTGTCTTTCTGTCTGGTCTGGATTGGAGGTGAATTTCACCATTTCTACAAATGTTTTTGGACTAAAACCTGGTTTCATTCTTCAAGTAGTCAACAGCAATTTCTACCCCTAATTAAAGCATCACATTGATGTAGTAACTTCTGCTTTTATTTAAGAGTCTTATGCTACAAGTAAAATAATAGATTTCTTTCTTTCTTGGTGTGTAAGTACATTGAAAGATTGTTTCATATGGCAAGGATTAGATTTTCCAACATGTTGAATATTTGTAAATAATTGAAACCTAAAAGTTATATGTGATACAATACAGTACCTGTGGGTATATGAATCTTTAAGAAAACAATCTTAAAGATTGTCCTTTGAATCTTGTGTCCTTTGAATCTTTAAGAAAACAATCCATATCTCTGGCTTTTGCTGATTTTACTATGGTCATCTCATGTATTTTCTTAAGATCTGCAATAAAAATGGGTCCAGAATAATAGTGAAAAATGTGAATTTTCTAATTGAGCTCAGAGTCAGCACTTTGTCTTTCAAGATTCAAGGTACAACCTCAATGAGAATTCTATACCAGTAAGGGTTTTTTTCATTTGGTCAGTCCCAAGTGGACAATTGTAATTCTGTGCTGGTGAAATTACCAAAACTACTTTGACAGAGCCTCCTCCACTAATGCATGACAGATAAGATCATATTCTGTAATCCCCATTCTTTGTGCAGGGAGCTGTTCTCCAATTTGACAAAAGAAATGGTAACTCAAACTCAGAAACCGTTTTTTCATTGTTTAGCTGTATTCATTTTGTGAGGTGTTGGTATCTTGTCCCTATCATTGTCAGCATTTGTCTGCTGACATAGTCTTGTCGCTCACAAGACAAAAGTGAGCTGTCATGGTTTCGCTGTGTTTTCTCCAGGACTTTGTATCAGTCATCTCAGGAACCTTAAATAGTGTCAGACTTGAGTCCAGCTCAAGCCACTGTTTGAGCTAGCTAACGGCCTGGCTCATAGCTAAATGAGCTAAACTGGAGACACAGGCTTAAGAGGCACATACATGTTACTGAGATAACATTTGCAATCTCTGACCATGATGTATGTGTGTGAATTATTCCATAAGGATAGACACTGCATTTTTTTAAGATAGCTGGTCAACATATTTTTCATTCAAAACTTTCTTATTTTCAACAAAAAAAGCTCCTTTTTTAAGAAGAGTGGAACTTTTATGAAAACGTTTCCATTTTTAATTTCCCACCACTTTTCATCAAAACTAGCAAGTTTGAAATTTCAATATCCTGATATTTTCAAATTTTGTGTTTTGTTTTCCCCTCTTTTTTCAATAAATGCAATGTAGTGAATGAAGTCCATTCCTTCCGCTCCCCACCTGCTTCCTTGCCACTTGGCACTGAAAATTTTCAATTACTTCCTCCACTTCTGACTGTTATAGATTGTCTGAGTGTCCAACAGATCAACAGAGTTATAGTTTATTGCTATCTGTAACGCCTCCTCCAGATGTGCTCTTAATAATTTATATACCACATAGTACTCCTAGGTATGTTACACACATAACATCTATTAATCACTTGTTTTTGCTTTCTACATGATTTATAAATGCAACCTTAATATAAAGCGTGACCATCTCCCTGTATTTGAGTATCCAAAACATGCATGTACCAATATTCGTGCACAGACAGGTGTATCATTTATGATAGGACATTTTGAGGGTTTTCCAGCCACAGCTGATGGCTATGATGACAAAAAGGTATTACTTTAGTCTGTACAAAATGCAGAGGATGGTGACAAGAAAATAGATGAAACATACATTAATTACTCTTTTTTATAGAGCCATCAAAACTTTAAAGATGAAACACTTAAAGCAGAATACATATTTTGATTTAGAGTTTTCAAAAAACCATGAAGTATTATCAGACTCTGAGATTAAAACTGATATGAACTACACAGGAAAGGAACAGGAGGCTCTAGCATAGACTAATGAAGGAAACTGTAGCTGGAAGCAATTTAGAACAAATAGGCAGTAGCTATTCTATCTCACATCTGATGCCCTAAAATAGATTTAAATACGATCCATTAGATGGCAAGTGAACAAACAAATACAATAGGAGCTGATGCGGTGGAGGGGGATGGGTAGAAACGTCACCATTGACATACTTTGTTGTGTTGCACCAGGGAACTAAGGCTGAATATGTTTAGCTTGGATCTGAACTGGCAGTCTCAGCCCTTTGATTAAAAATAAAAACTGTTGTATCATGGCATGCAGCATTCTCAACCTACTACTCCTGATGAAAAAGCATTTTGTGTAGCTGCACTGCCTTATACTTCAGAAATAATGAGATATGCCTAGTTTTAGCCTGTGTAAATGGACCTTAGAAATTATTGTTTGCACAGAGGTTGATATCCTGTAGTAAATTATTATAGAAAAGTAAATAAAAAAATGAAAGCAGCAAAATATATTGATCATCCAAATACTCAACAGTGGATCTTCTAATGTAAAAGTGCCACATCATTTCTGAGATCTAAAATCACTTGAAATTCATAACTCCCACAAATTCCTACTTGCTAGCAGCTGCAAAAATGTCTGCTGGCTAAAATGAAAGACCTAAACCTCACAGAACAAAGGCTAACTTCACAATCAAAGGAATAAAGTTTTTTGGTATAAAACTCTGTACTTTTTTCTTGTTATCAGTGTTTCTCCAAATGAATACACACTGTGTATCATTGACAGAATGATTTATTTCTATCACACAGGTAAAACATTCAAATATGATAGATCTTTAATGAAGACACTATAAATTAACACTGCAGGATTATGATATTTAATTAGCTGAGCACTGATATTAATAGCCAGCTGTGACTGTCATCACACTTTTTCTAGTTTAATACCATATAGCACTGGTGTATATATATATACACACACACACAAAAAACATAGTAGGAAAGGTACTAAGCAGCAGGACTTTGAAGAAAATACTTTACAAACATCATCTAATTGCTAATTAGTCTCCACTAAAACCCAGTATCTGCAGTGATTAATGTGCTCTTAACAATAGAAAAGAATGAGTCATTCTGGAACACAAAAGAGGTTTGCTTAACATGACAATTAATCTTTCAGTTTAAAGGGGAATTGTTTATTGCACATTTTCCCCTCTTCACTGACAGAGATGGATAATTCTGAATGTCATTCAAACTAGATCTGTATTCTGACTCAACATTTGATTAGTTGACCTAACATTTTCTTGATTTTTTTAGTTTTCATATGAGAGTCCAATTACCACAGACAGCTGGAGGTTTATCATTCATCATGGTTAGTAGACACTTCAGAAAGCACATTTTAGTTGCTTCCCCAGACAATGATCCTAAACCTCCTAGAATAGAGCCATTTTGCTACTGTGTTTCTAGGAAGTCATCTGTAAACTAAGGATTTTTTGGTAAACAACTGAAAGCCTCAAAATCACTAAAGGCTATGTCTACACTACAGCCAGGATCAACACTCTGAGATCAATCCACCAGCGGTCGATTTAGCGAGTCTAGTGAAGACTCGCCAAATTGACAGCAGATCGCTCTCTAGTTGACCCCTGTACTCTACTCCCAATGAGAAGAGTAAGATAAGGCAACAGGAGAATTTCTCCCATTGAGCCCCTGCGGTGTAGACCCCACGGTAACTCAACTTAAGGTACATTGACTCCAGCTACATATTCACATAGCTGGGGTTGCGTAGCGTAGGTCAGCTTACCATAGTAGTGTAGACATAGCCTAAGATGGTAGTAGAACATTTACTCTGGATGAAACTCCACTCTGGTATGAATGGCCAGTCCTAGGACTTCAGCATTGGAACCACTTGGGGAGCACCCCGAAGTACCATTGAAAGGTCTCTGTTTTGATCTGTGTAACCAATATGGAGAGCAGCAGGACCAGAAGAAGTGTAAACGGAGCTGTGCTTACAGAAACCCAGAGATACAACTACTTTCTGAAATTACCTAGGGAGATTGTGGAATCTCCCTCACTGGAGGTTTTTAAAAACAGGTAGGACAAATACCTGTCACAGATGCTCTAGATCAGGGGTAGGCAACCTATGGCATGTGTGCAGAAGGTGGCACTTGAGCTGATTTTCAGTGGCACTCACACTGCCTGGGCATGTGAAACCTTAAATTAGAGTGAATAAATGAAGACTTGGCACACAACTCCTGAAAAGTTGCTGACCTCTGCTCTAGATCAGTGTTTCTCAACCTTTTTTGATACCAGGGACCAGCTTCCTGCCTTCCCAAACTGTGTCAGGGCCATCTCAGGGATGGGCACTGACCCATGGGCAAGTCATTGATAACAACTGCTTTAGATAATACTTAGGTCTGCCTCCTGATTTAGATAATACTTAGTCCTTCCTCAGTGCAGGACACTGGATTAAATGACTTGTTCAGGTTCCTTTCAGCCCTACATTTCTATGATTTGCCATGGCTGGGTTGCAAGCAATTGCTACCCATCTACAGATTGCATGCAGCCCCACAGCCACGTCCCAGATTGGGGTTGAGGTAAATCTCCTCAGCCCAATCATGTCTCTCATACTTGAACATGATATAGAACTTGCTGTTTCTCTTCTTTGGGCAAGTGCTACCAGTGATATTTATTATTATTGGTCCAGATTCTCATACGTATTTAAGTGCCTAACTGCCATTGAAATCAATGGGAGAGAGGTGCCTACATATAGTTGAGGATCTGGGCCACAACCTGGTTAGGCCTTTTTGACATTCACTATTCATTGTCTGCTCCTGGTATATTAGCTGATTTATTGAGAGATTGCTTGTAGCTAAGTATGACAGCTCATAGTGTAGTAAAGGGGAGCATTGAGAAGCACATAGATGGAGGAGAAGCAGGAGAAAATTAAATAAGAATAAAAGCATCTGAATAGCCTAATCATGTTCATTAATGGTGATTTTATTACATGGTGAGTAGATTTATATCCTCAAAGTAATTGTTGTATTGTAGTATTGTGCTGTGAAACAGTCCCTCCAGCAAATAGCTTTTCAGAAAATGATGCAATAGGACTAGTGTATTAATGGCCTTAGTGCTCCAAAATATTATTTTCAGAACTCAACCACTTCTGGTAGGGCTTGTCTTCACTACTGGGGTAAGTCAACCTCAGTTACGCTACTCCAGCTACCTGAATAATATAGCTGGAGTTGATGTAACTTAGGTCGCCTTAACCTGGTGTCTTCAATGCACTTCATCGACGGGACACACTCGCTGGTTGACTTACCTTCTGCCTTTCGGGGAGCTGGAGTACCAGGGTCAACCTGAGAGCGCTCAGCTGTCGATCTCACTAGATCCACTAAATCGACACCTCATACATTGATTGCAGCAGCATTGATCACTGCAGTAATGAAGACAAACTTGGAGTGAAAAATGACACCACTCCCAAGAACATGTACAAGTATTGTAAAAATTGGCCTTATTCATGGGCTGGCAGTGATTCCATGTTCACAGTAATCCCCATTAAGGTAATTTCAACATGACTCTTTACAGTCTTCCTTCACAATCTTATAGGAGCTTGAAACTCCTTCTCTTCATTGAAATTACATGGAGAACAAGACCTTTAATTCTCTGTTTTTAAAATGGGATGGAAGCATATAATGTTGAAGTGTGCACCGCACTACAGAGAGCAAAGAAAGGCAGATAGATTACCTTTTAGGGAAGATGGGTGCTGTCTGGCTACAATCATTAGCAATTACATTCTTCTTTCTTAACGTGGAATGGATGGTGTTATCTAACCACTAAAGAGCTATAGCAGTATTTTTTTTTTCTTTTGGGTTTGTTTTAAATCACACAGCATACAGCATTGTCCATTGCATTAAACCACAATATGTATGAAATCCATAACCCTCAAGTCGTGTTTTAGCCTATTGATTTCACATGTAGAATCCATACAAGTGCAATCCATTACCTATTAGCAAAGACACTACCACAATGCAGGTCTATAAGCTGAGGCAGTGTACAGTGGGTTCCGGCTTTTTACCAACTCAATTTTGTACTTCAATATTTTTAAAAAAAATTAAGAGGTTATATTATACCAAAAATTTCTCCAGAAAACTTTCTGCAGATGAACCAAGAAACTTCACAGCACCATTCTCAATATAGGACCAGATGGTACACTTTTGCTTTGAATTAATTCTTTTATTTTATTAGTAAATCAGACCCTAGAAGTGGTAAGTTTCTGGGAAATCCACCCTCTGTGGGGAGTCTGTTTGGCTGACTGAGCAGGTAAACTGAGGCAGCAGATGAGCTTGATGCCGGTTTGGGTGAGACTCTACTACAGAGGCAAATGACACAATTCCAATTTGTACTGATGAGGATATTGATGAGCAGAGGTAAAATGAATTCTCTAAGTCTACTTAAAAACACAGAGCCAAATATAGTCTGACAAAAGAAGGCATCACTCCACTGAAGTCAAAGAGATTAATCCACTTACAAAAGAGCAGAGCCAGGATCAGAAACAAGAATTTCCAGACTCTCATCCCATCAGGCCATCCCACCTCCCAGTCCTACCCTATCTTATGTTACATTATCACCCTTCTTCTCTTTCTCTCTCACTCGCTCGCTCACTCACACCCACAAACTGGGTAGTATTTTATTTTCACAAGAACAGGGTTAAATTCTGCCTTCAGATGTATAAAACACCTTCAACGGAGTCTTTTATGTTCCCCAAGATAAGAATGTAACCTGTATACAGAATAAATTATGACCAGCCAAATCCACTCTTTGAGAACTGGTGCATAAAAAGAGGAAGCCCAGAATGAATATTGATGACTAAGATTATAATCCCCTAAAAACAGGGGCTTGTAATGTGAACACTGTCAGATGTTTAATAGTAACTCTGCAAACTGCTGCTCTAGGGCCTGATCCAAACCCCACTGAAGTCAAATTAAAGACTCCCACTGACTTCAGTGGTCTTTGGATCAGGCCTCTAATGTCATTTACAGAGATAATGCATTAAATATCCATGTGTTTCTCCAGCACTCTGGAAGAGTCAAAAGATTACAGAACCAAAGTCTATTTAACCACTAGATCTATGGGGCTGAATAATTTCAGTGTGCTGTGCAGAAAGTGATATGAACAATTTCCATTAACTCGGAGGGGCAAGTTGTGTGTAAACTCTCTGTGTATGTTAAAAAAAATCTTTACCTCATAAAATGTACTGTGCTATCCATAAAAAATGTACTTGCCACCTTCAGTTCCTGCATATTTATTGGACATTTCTACTACCAATATTGCTTGGGAATAGTATATCAACAGATAAATTTTGTCCAAAATATGTAAGAGCCATATCTTAAATCTGGGGCCTATTTAGGGGATAGTCTATAGATTTAAATCTTGAACTTTCTCTATGAAGTAAAAGTGATTTCAACCTTTTCCTTTTGTCATAAACAGATAGCTAAGGGTTAATGTTTCTTTTACCTGTAAAGGATTAACAAAGGGAACCAAACACCTGACCAGAGGACCAATCAGAAAACCGGATTTTTCAAAGTCAGGGAGGGAAGTTTTGGACTCTGGGTCTTTTGTCTGTCTCTCAGCTATGAGAAGCTTCTTTCTTCTTCTAATCTTCTGTGTCCAACTTGTAAGTACAGGTAGAAAAACAATATAGGCTTTTATGTTGTTTTGGGKGTATTTACATGTGTGTAACTTGCTGGAATGTTTCAAATTGGATATCTTTTTGAATCAGACTGTTTATTCATATTTTCTTATAAGCAATAGCCCTGTATTGTCATCTTGATGCAGAGTTTATATTCTTATGTCTTTTTCTTTCTTTTTTTTTATATAAAGTTTTCTTTGTAAGACTTGTTTGAGTTTTTCTCTCTGGGTAGGTTAAGGAACAAGGGGAGGGAATTCTCTTTGTGTTAGATCTACGGAGGGTAAGCTCTGCAGCACCAGGGAGTTGGTGGGAGGGGGAAGAGATAGGATCATCTCTGTTTCCTTGTATTTGGGGTTTGTCTCTTTGTGGAATAAAGGAGACATGCTTCTTGGTATTGTGATGTAAAGAGATTGCATCAATACTCTCAGGTTAGCCCAGAGAGGAAAGTCTGGGTGGGAGAGGGAGGAGGAAGGGAAGTGGTTTATTTCCCTTTGTTGGAGACTCAAAGCATCTGAGTCTTGGGGGTTCCCCAGGGAAGGTTTTGGGGGGCTCAAGTGTACCAGGCACTGATTCCTGGTTGGTGGCAGCGAGATAAGATCCAAGCTGGTAATTAAGCTTGGAGGTTCATGCTAAGCACCCAGATTTTGGATGCTAAGGTCTAGATTTGGGAAAGAGGCTTATGATACCTTTGCATCCTGGAAGGCAGGAATGTAATTGTTTTGGTCAAGCCGAAAGGCACATTAAGGCAACCCATTTTATGCACATTGAGATGGTTGGCATTTTTTTCTAGGATGAACAAAAGATGGCTGGATGGAAAGTTGCTTACATAAATTCACGGACCTTCCCTTTAGATATCAAACCTTTAATCAGAGTTTTTAATATGATTTCCTGAAATGCTTTACTTTACTTTTTCCTCATCATAATGAAATGCTAAAAGTTTATATGAGAAGCATTATTTCACATTTTATCAAAATGCTTAGGAATCATGCTTTTCTCAAGAGTACATAATATCTGGCATAGACGGCATTCAACTGCCCTGCTAATAACAACTCTAGATTTATAGGCATCAAGTGACTCTGTAGCTGAGGCCATATTCACTCTGAATTCCATCACTCTAGAAATGTGGCATTTAAAACATGAAAAGAATTGCAGTTGGTGCGTTAGAAACTTCCAGGTTACCATTTTCATATGCTCAGTTACCATATAAGTAGGGCTACTAATGTGTGCAAATATACAGCAAATAAGGATGGTAAATTCTGCTTCTGTTCTTTCAGGAAAATGACCATTGATGTATGGTAGCTCAGAAGGGAAGCTGAACTATTCAACGAAAGTCACCGACCCCATATCATCTATCCCAGGAGACATGCCATTGATCAGGGGATGAGGCTACTTCACTAATTCAATCTTTTTAGTGGTCACAGCAGGTCATGACCACCGTTGTACTGACATCCCTTCTTTAACTTTATAATCATCATAGATCTCAGAGTGGCACATACTTACTGGGAGAAATGTTCATGGACTCTCTTTTTTCTTCAGCAGTGTCTCCCTTTGCCTCCCCACCTTATTTTTCAGTAAATAGGATTTTATCCAGTGAAATCAAAAGGCCAAACATGTAAAACTGATAGGCTTTTGTCTTTTAAACACAACTTATAATTAACGTGTGGAACTTCCCATTGCTGACCTAAACACCTTCCATGCAAAATAGACTGACAGTAGCAAAATGCCCATTGGACTTCATGCAACCTGGAGCACGTCTCCCTTAATGAAAAGCTCTGCGTAGGTTGGTGTTTTAAAGGAGGGAAAAGGGCAGTTGATGTTGGGAATGTGATTCTGGTTATCGTGGAAAAGCTTTAGCAAATAAAGCATTTGCAGCATTTCCTAGTTGCATTCAGATTTTGCATTCATCTGACTTCCTTGGAAATTTGTTTAACAGGTAGAACCCGCCAACTGAGAATGTTTCGTCCCCCATCCTTGCATTCTATGTTTTGGGCACAGGGATCTCCATTGACCCAAAGAAGTAAAACTGTCTTGGTGGTTCATAGATGCAGATCTGGTCTCTAACATAGCTAGGACCAGATCCATGAATTGCTTTGAACGTTCAGACAAGGGCCTTAAAATGGCTGCATAAATGGAACAGAACCAGTGCAGTGACTGGGAGCACAGACTTGTTGCGCTGACTGCAGCCTAAACAGTGGAGGAGGTGGGCAGCAGCATTTTGCACCAGCTTTAACAATTCACTGTCAAAATATGTCATTAAGGCCAGGAGCTTAGGAGGATTTAAAGCATTATTAGATACGTGTGTGAATAAGGATATTCACAGTTACATTACATAGTAATGAGATATAAATCCTTGTGCTTCAAGGTTTAAGTCTGCCAGTAACTGCCAGAGGTTAGGCTGAGACTTTCCTTATAGACAGGTTATTTCATAATTGTTTGTTATGGAGTTTCTCACATTGTCTTCCAAAACTCGTTACAGGTCAGGATAAGAACAGATTTTTACCATGTGTCTTATCCAGGGGTACGGTTCCTATGTTCCACTTGGTTTGTGCTCTTTCAAGCACACTGTTCTTTACAGGGCCATCTCCAGGCACCAGCACAACAAGCAGGTGCTTGGGGCGGCCCATGGAAGGGGGCAGCACGTCCGGCTCTTTGGCCGAAATTTGGTGGTGAGTCCCTCGGTCCCTCTCGGAGGGAAGGACCTGCTGCAGAAGAAGAAAGCGGCGCAGTGGAGCTGCTGCCAAAGTGCTGCCAGAGCTCTTAAACTATTTTTCCCCTTAGACTTGCTTCCCATGGGATCTTACCTACCAGCTCTTTGCGCTTGCTAAAGTCTGTCTTCTTGAAATTCACTCTCTTTATTCTGCTGTTTTCCCTCCTACTATTCCTTAGAATCATGAACTCTACAGTTCCATGATCTTTTTCACCCAAGCTACTTTCCACTTTCAAAATCTCAACCAGTTCCTCCCTATCTGTCAAAATCAAATCTAGAACAGCCACTCCTCTAGTAGTTTTCTCCACCTTCTGAAATAAACAAATTGTTTCCAATATATTCCAATAACTTGCAAGATAATCTGTACCCTGCTGTGTTATTTTCTTAACAGATGTCTGGGTAGTTCAAGTACCCCAAGTCCTGTGCTTTGGATGATTTTGTTAGTTGTTTAACAAAAGCCTCATTCACCTCTTTTTTCAAGTTAGGTGACCTGTAGTAGACTCCCACCATAACATCATCCTTGGGGGTTTTTTTTTTACCCCTTTTATCCTTATCCAGAGACTTTCAACAAGTCTGTCTCCTATTTCCATCTCAACATCAGTCCAAATCTATACATTTTTAATATATAAGGCAACACCTCCTCCGTTCCCCTGCTTTTTCTTCCTTCCTGAGTAAGCTGTACCCTTTTATGACAATAGTCCAATCATGTGTATTATCCCATCAAGTCACTGTGATGCCAACCATGTCATAGTTACGTTTATTAACCAGCACTTCAAGATTTTCCTTCTTATTCCTCATACTTCTCACATTAATATACAGACATATAAAATACTGATTTGATTTCCCCTCTCTATTCTCTCTTGTCTTTTCCTTATCCCTCTATAATGGCCCATGCTTCCCCCAGATTCCAACCCTTTTCCCAGGTCTGCATGTGTTTGACTTACCTCTGGGCTTTTGTCTGCTGCCCTCATCAAACTTAATTTAGAGGCCTCCTTTCTAAGTTAGCCAGTCTGTCCAGCCAGTCCAAAGATGCTCTTCCCTTTCCTTGATAGGTGGACCCCATCTCTGCTTAGCAGCCTGTCATAGGTTTCACGCCCACTCTGAACCTTAGAGTATAGATGTGGTGACCTGCATGAGAAGCCCTAAGCTTAATTACCAGTTTAGATCAATATGCTGCCACGATCCAAATATTTGAGTCATTTGGAAAACTCTGTCTTCTCCCTCAAAACCTTCCCCTCCCTGGGTAGCCTTGAGAGACTCCTCCACCAATTCCCTGGTGAACACTGATCCAAACTCCTTGGATCTTAACACAAGGAAGAATTACTCCTTCCACCCCGCCACTTTTCCCTCCCATCAATCCCTAGTGAGTCCAGATCCAATCCCCTTGGATCTAAAAACAAGGAAAAATCAATCAGGTTCTTAAAAAAGAACGGTTTTAATTAAAGAAAAGAAAGGTAAAAAAACCAAAAAACCTCTGGGAAATAGCATACAAGCTGATCTCACAGACAACAGATTCAAAACACAGAGGATATTCCCCTGGGCAAAACTTAGTACACAAAAGAATTCCCAATTTGATTTTTCTCCTAATGCCAAGACAATTTACAAAAAGAAAATAAACATAAAACTATTTATTTCCTTCCTTAATACTCACTGCTCTGATAAGAGGCTGATTCCTTGATCTTTTCCACTCTGGCCAAAACTGAAACTGACTCTAAACAAAGGAAACTTCCCTCCTTCCTTTTGAAACATCTTGTTCCCCCATTGGTCCCTCTGGTCAGATGTCAGCTAGGCTAGGTGAACTTCTTAACGCTTTACAGGTAAAAAAGACATTAATCCTTAACTATCTGTTTATGACACAGCCCTTCTTCCCAGAACAGCATTCCAGAAGCTGAAGCTGAAACAACGAAACTGAAGCCTTCCTGTCAACACCATCCTTGCAGCCAGGCATTCAACACCAGAATACAGCTTTCTCTGCCTGGGGACCAGAACGGTTAAAGAGAACACCCCCTGCAGCCCCAACTCTTTTACTGTTACTCCCAGAACCCGGTAGCCACTTCTGCTCTGCTCAGGTTACACCTCTCAATATAATTTGTGCCCACATGGATGAGTGGCAAGGGGTAGTAGTCAGAGGGCCTCATGATACTTGACAATCTCTCTGTAACGTCTCGGATATGGGCCCCTGGCAGGCAGCATACCTCCTGGATTGCCATGTCAGGCCAACAGATGGCTGCCTCCTTCCCCCTCAGAAAAGAATCATCAACGACCACTACCCTATGTTTCCACCTAGGAGTGGTGGCTGTGATCCTCCCAGCCTTGGAGGTACAGAGCTTCTCCTCCTCCACCTTTGGGGGCAATTTCTCATCACTTCTTGCCAGAGCAGCATAACAGTTCTTTATCACGTGGGGATATGGGTTGGGAATAGAGATGGAGTACTGCCTGCTGCCAGAAGTAACCAACAGCCTGTATCCTACCTGTGACAGACCCATATTCTCCTCCCCCTGTGTCATGACAGCAGTTATCTCTAGCTGAATAGCTTTCTCAGCCTTGGGCATCTGCATACGAATACTCACAATGAATTCCCCATGTGAACAGATGCTCCTCAGCCTAGCCACCTGAGAGATTCCACCAGCAGACACCTTTCACTCTAGATGGTTCCTCAAGCCTGACTTTCTATGAAAGAGAAATGCAGGCCACTGTTTTTGCAAATCCACATCAGGAGCTGGGTAGAGGCATCCGTGGTCAGGTTCTCTATCCGGATACAAGTGCAGGTAGAGGAGATAGCAGCAGCATTGGCACTGGCAATGGGGCCCTTCCGAATCATACCAATTATATTATCCCTCCAACAAACTCCCTTGTTTGCTGTCTCCTGTTCACTAGCTCCCATAGGTAGCTTAGGCTCTGGCTTTTTGAGCCCTATTCTCCTAGGTCAGCCCTACTGTTATGCTCATACAAAGCACACAGGATCTTTCCAGGAGACGGCAAATACACAGCATTTATTGAGAATACAACAGGTAGCATATGGTTTTCATTCACACACACATACAGTCCTGCCAGTTGATGTTTATAGTTACCAGTCTGTTGTAGCTCGAATCAATCTAATGGCCAATTAGATAGAGCAGGAGTGTGGAGCTGGGCTCTTGTTGATTGTGATCCGATGCTCTGAGGCTTCGCAGGACTGAACCCAGAATTCCATGGCAAAAAGAAACCCAGCTTTGTAGTTGTAAATTCCCATTTGACTCTATGTCATCCTGTAATCATTAGTCCTTGAGTGGTGTTATCATTTGATGGTTATTGGCAGGTTTCCCATCGATATCTTCTATTTGTTGTCTCGCCTGCCTCACCTCTGAGGTCGTCAATGCTGCTAACATGTTTAACGTTGGATACAATGGCTGTTTTCTGATTGTCTCCTGGTCTTTCCAAGCCTCTCACTTTTTCTGGACCATCTGGACATTTGTGATGGCTTTCACACCTTATCTTTTCCTGATGCATGCATTCCTCATTCACACAAACAATCTCTTACAGAAACCTTCAGAGGTATACAGACAGCAGTATTGTATATACAGTAGAATACATTGTGAATCAAGCCTTGCTAAATCTTATAACTAAAACAATTCACATTGGGGCTTTAGGCCCTCAACATTCCTCTAATCTCTTAACATAGAGGAGATCCTGTCTCTTACTTTCTAAAACCTTAATACAAAGAAATGTATATTTAACTAGACTGCCTAATTTGTAATACATATAGGAAACTATAGTAGACATTATAATTTATCCTAAAACTAAAGGGTGACCACAATCAGTCATAAGGATTGTTCTGGTCTGTCATTGCTTTCTGCTATTCAAAAAGAGTGGCTGACAGGATGAAATCAAATCATACATTAATTCTCATGGGACATTATAAAATCCTGCTCCTACACTACCTCCTCATTAATCACGCACAGGAAAAGGGTGATCACAAGGCTTGTGTAGTATCTCTGTAGGTGAATGTAGTGTAGATATGAAAGGAGATCTTTATTTATTTTCTTACTAGTTCTTTCTACCTACTTTCTTGTCGTTCCCACAGCCAGAGCCATGCAACCTTCAATGACCCCTCCAGAATTGTTTTTTCCTACTCTTATCTACCCTCATTATTCTTCAATGGCCAGACACTCTGAACTTGTCTGATGCACTTTGAACAATGTGCTGAATATGTGCAGGGCCAAAACAGTAGAATCTTCCCTGCTACCATTTCTCTTTCAAAGTTTTGTTGATTTAATTTGCATTTGAACAGGCCTTGCTTACCATTGCTACACCACAATCCATTACACACTTTCCCCCTTTCTTGGTTTAAAGTGTGCATTCTATGCAGGTCGTCATACCTCGCCCATCACCATAGTATCTGAATGCCTGAGCATATGATGATGTTCTATGAATTCATAATCTTACTTAAGTAGTGCCTGTAATTTCTTTGAACAAGTCTCTTGTAACACCATTAAATGAGCCTGGAGGTTTAAATACAGACATGGGGTCAAATTTATTTCTAGTGCAACACCACAGCAATCAATGGTTGCCCAAGGGATGAATCTGTGTTGTGTTCTTTTATTTCATATCATTTTGTTTAATAGCTGTATTACCTCTGGATACGCAGAATCTGAGACACTTCTTAATCAGTCTTTTCTAAAATAATTATATTGCTTCCACACAGGAGATGTCTTGGAATCCTACCTTTATCAACACATTATATATAACCATGTATGGCTATTACTTCAGTTGTTTGACAAGTTAATCAGGTAAATCACTCATTGCTGTGCCTTTCTGAAACCCATAAAAGATAATGGACAGAAAAATGGACAATATGTTAGATTTCATTTAACTGCTGGTTTATTGCCCACTTCATGAGGGAACATAAATAAGAACCTAGTCTCCCAGCTATCATATTTCTCATAAAATGGTCACAAATTACTGATGCAGGTGCAATCCTCTTGTATGTACATTTTACCAAGTACTGCTCATCAGCACACCAAACAAGCATTACAAAGGTCAGTCAAAATAAATTATACTGTCAGGATTTCCAAGTAGCTTTGGAAACAAGGGGTAGGTTGTTTCCTTTTTATCAGAGAAATGAGTGGACACACACACACAATTTACTGATTTACTTACAATGTGTAAAACTGCTACAGAGCATAGCTTTAAACAAAGATTCATATTAAACAGCAAAATCAGCACAGCCAGCGTACTCACAAACTGTAATAAAGACTTTGCTTTGAAAAACTCCTCTCAAACAGCATCCATATAGAACTAATACTCAATTCTGTTTCCGTTGAGCCTTTGTATCAGCCTTGCTTATTTCTCCAAAATGTGTGCTTAAGATATTTCCATGAAGTTCACATTTCCTTTTATCAACCATTTTACCTTAGAATTATGTAAGTAATTTCACCTTCTCCCCACACAGATGAAGGTTTCAGTCTCTCTGTCCAAGATGGTATACAATTCAAAAGGAAGCCACTTAAACTTGCACTGTCAATAGAGACATAGCATATCCCTTTTAACCCCAACCCTTCTTCCCTGAATTTTGATGGTTTGTATTAAATGGCACCTGGATCCAAATCACACCTAGTCAGGGTTTTACAAAGCCTAAACTTGACCAATGAGATGTAAAACCAAAATATGACTTCTCCCGTCTAGCTCAATGATCCTGATTTTATTTTAAAAAGTCACTCTCTACATCGAAGGCAATGGCTTGTTTAAATGTCTCTTAATTGATATAATTCTAATTTTCAGTTGCTGGGTTTTTTTCCACATCATTTTAAGAACTTCTGTATATTTATTAATTCTATATTTATGCCACATCACCCATAAAGGGTGATGTCGTGCTAGGAGTCTACTACAGGCCACCTAACCAGGTGGAAGAGGTGGATGAGGCTTTTTTTAAACAACTAACAAAATCATCCAAAGCCCAAGATTTGGTGGTGATGGGGGACTTCGAAGGAAGCTTGGGTGAAAGTGATCATGAAGGAAGGCGGATTTTTTTGGTAAGCTCAGAGAGCTGATAGGTAAGGTCCCATGGGAATCAAGAACTGAGGGGAAAACAACTGAGGAGAGTTGGCAGTTTTTCAAAGGGACACTATTAAGGGCCCAAAAGCAAGCTATTCCGATGGGTAGGAAAGATAGAAAATGTGGCAAAAGACCACCTTGGCTTAACCACGAGATCTTGCATGACCTACAAAATAAAAAGGAGTCATATAAAAAATGGAAACTAGTCAGATTACAAAGGATGAATATAGGCAAATAACACAGGAATGCAGGGGCAAGATTAGAAAGGCAAAGGCACAAAATGAGCTCAAACTAGCTATGGGAATAAAGGGAAACAAGAAGACTTTTTATCAATACATTAGAAGCAAGAGGAAGACCAAGGACAGGGTAGGCCCACTGCTCAGTGAGGAGGGAGAAACAGTAACAGGAAACTTGGAAATGGCAGAGATGCTTAATGACTTCTTTGTTTCGGTCTTCACTGAGAAGTCTGAAGGAATGTCTAACATAGTGAATGCTTATGGGAAGGGGTAGGTTTAGAAGATAAAATAAAAAAAGAGCAAGTTAAAAATCACTTAGAAAAGTTAGATGCCTGCAAGTCACCAGGGCCTGATGAAATGCATCCTAGAATACTCAAGGAGTTAATAGAGGAGGTATCTGAGCCTCTAGCTATTATCTTTGGAAAGTCATGGGAGACGGGAGAGATTCCAGAAGACTGGAAAGGGCAAATATAGTGCCCATCTATAAAAAGGGGAAATAAAAACAACCCAGGAAACTACAGACCAGTTAGTTTAACTTCTGTGCCAGGGAAGATAATGGAGCAAGTAATTAAAGAAATCATCTGCAAACACTTGGAAGGTGGTAAGGTGATAGGGAATAGCCAGCATGGATTTGTAAAGAACAAATCGTGTCAAACCAATCTGATAGCTTTCTTTGATAGGATAACGAGCCTTGTGGATAAGGGAGAAGCGGTGGATGTGGTATACCTAGACTTTAGTAAGGCATTTGATACGGTCTCGCATGATATCCTTATCGATAAACTAGGCAAATACAATTTAGATGGGGCTACTATAAGGTGGGTGCATAACTGGCTGGATAACCGTACTCAGAGAGTAGTTATTAATGGCTCCCAATCCTGCTGGAAAGGTATAACAAGTGGGGTTCCGCAGGGGTCTGTTTTGGGACCGGCTCTGTTCAATATCTTCATCAACGACTTAGATGTTGGCATAGAAAGTACGCTTATTAAGTTTGCGGACGATACCAAACTGGGAGGGATTGCAACTGCTTTGGAGGACAGGGTCAAAATTCAAAATGATCTGGACAAATTGGAGAAATGGTCTGAGGTAAACCGGATGAAGTTCAATAAAGACAAATGCAAAGTGCTCCACTTAGGAAGGAACAATCAGTTTCACACATACAGAATGGGAAGAGACTGTCTAGGAAGGAGTATGGCAGAAAGAGATCTAGGGGTCATAGTGGACCACAAGCTAAATATGAGTCAACAGTGTGATACTGTTGCAAAAAAAGCAAACGTGATTCTGGGATGCATTAACAGGTGTGTTGTAAACAAGACACGAGAAGTCATTCTTCCGCTCTACTCTGCGCTGGTTAGGCCTCAACTGGAGTATTGTGTCCAGTTCTGGGCACCGCATTTCAAGAAAGATGTGGAGAAATTGGAGAGGGTCCAGAGAAGAGCAACAAGAATGATTAAAGGTCTTGAGAACATGACTGTGGAATCTCCATCTCTGGAGATATTTAAGAGTAGGGTAGATAAATGTCTATCAGGGATGGTCTAGACAGTATTTGGTCCTGCCATGAGGGCAGGGGACTGGACTCGATGACCTCTCGAGATCCCTTCCAGTCCTAGAGTCTATGAATCTATGAATCTATAATACAGTTTATTCCATAAGTAAAAATCATTCTTGGATTTCTGCACATACATTAAAGAACAGAGTTTTATTTTTGCTTGTTTAGGTGTTGGAAATGTAGATATTGTGAGAGAGCCAGAAATCCTGATATAATTCTCAATAGGGACACCTTTACACTGGACCTGAGAATGCACACAGACAATTCTCCCAGATCCTAGTGTAAAGTATAATGAAGAATGATTGCTCCCTTGCATTGCCACCTTTCTGCTTTAAGACATAATTATGTTCAAAGCTACAAAGGATTTCTGAGGAGGTGTGCACACATGTGTGTATCTGCACTTGAAGTAAAAACAACAAAGCTGGCTCTTACCACTATCACAGTGACAGAGATTACAAGTAGTGAGTGGAATCAAAGATTTAAGGTAAGATAGTCCTCATAAGAGACCTCATACCGGAAGCTTTGGACTCACACTATCTAGGCACAGAGTATGTTAGAAGGCAAGATGTGGAAGTCCTGTGTAAATGGGATGACCACAAGGAAAAGGTACAAATTAGAACTCGTCATAACATTTCATGAGAAAGTCTTCCCTCCGAAAAATACAGTTGTGTTAAAACCAGACTTTTTTCACTGAAAAATGTGAACTTCGATGAAACATTTCAATTTTCCCATGAGAAGTGTCAAAATGGAATTTTTTTTGTTCAGTTTCCAAAACCAAATGGCATTTTATGTCAATTAGCAAGACAAAGTGAGTGAGGTAATATCTTTATTGGACCAACTTCTGGTGAGAGAGACAAGCTTTTGAGTTCTGTGAGGCTTGAAGGCTTGTCTCTCACCAACAGAAGTTGTTCCAATGAAAGATATTACCTCACC
The DNA here is from genome assembly GCF_003597395.2 of Chelonoidis abingdonii. Taxonomy (NCBI): domain Eukaryota; kingdom Metazoa; phylum Chordata; order Testudines; family Testudinidae; genus Chelonoidis; species Chelonoidis abingdonii. The sequence continues at coordinate 72,744,507 of NC_133769.1, read as the reverse complement.
CACCTTGTCTCTCTAATATTCTGGGACCAGCACAGCTACAACCACACTGCAAATAACATTTTATCTCAAAGTCAATTTGAAAGGGGAAAAATGCAGATTTTCTTTTGAAATTCCTTGCTGGAGGTATATCAGTTTTCCATCCAGCTCTAGTGCGAATGCTGATCCAGTAACAGCGGTAAGATTTCATGCTCCAGGTAGCCTCACTCTGCTGTGGCAGCAATTTTGTAAGAAGTTAAAAAACAGGCTGAGGTGGGGAGAGGAATTAAAAGAAAAGTCAGTGACTCTAGAGAGCACGGTGAGTTATACCTATTTTCAATGCATTAGGCATTAAAATAAAATACATGTATTGTTTATATTACTGTAGTACCTATGAGCCCTAGTCATGGGCCGGGACCCCATTGTTCTAGGCCAATGTTTCTCAAACTGGGGAGGCCACTTGTGTAGGTAAAGCCCCTGGTGGGCCGGGCCGGTTTGTTTACCTGCTACGTCTGCAGGTCCAGCTGATCGCGGATCCCACTGGCCGTGGTTTGCTGCTCCAGGCCAAAGGGAGCTGCTGGAAGAGGCGTGGACAGCCAGGGGCTTTCCCTACACAAGCAGTGACCCCAGTTTGAGAAACACTGTGCTAGGCAGTGTACAAACACAGAACAAATAGATGCTTCCTGCCCCAAAGGGATTATAATCATAATATAAAACAAGACACAACAGATGAATACAGACACATGGGAGACTACAAGTAACAACAATACTGGCCAGCAGACTAGTCAGTGGTCTGTTTGATAATATGTTGTACATTTCCTTTACAATTGTATTTAGCCAAATGCCTTTTTCTAATATATAATCTAAACATCAAACATTCAAATTCAAACATCAAATACAAAACCATATGCTGAAGGAAAATGCTGAACAAAGAGAAAAGATCAGGAGATCAGGTCACTGGCAAAGTTAGCAATACTATTCAGTAGACTCCCCTTTTCAATAATTTCAGTATTTTCAGTTTTATTTGCTCTGTTGGGAAAGAGTTGGGACTCAGTTATCTTCCCTGGTAGTGATAGTTCAAAACTCTATATCAGTTGAAGAGGAGATTGAGCTGTTAAAGGCATGATCTGCAGTAAAGGCAAATAGGAAGAGACTCAAATCTATGTGGCCCCTGAGATGAGTGAGGGGAGCTGAGATATGTCTGTACAGAGTGAAGGCAAAAGAGATACTAATGAGAGTTCAGAATGTTCCCAACCCTAGGAGAGAGGGGAGGTTGATATGAGTCCCCTGATTTTGGGGGAAAAAATGTATCAGAAGTTGCTTATTTGCTATTAAATAGAAGAGTCAAACTCATCCTTTCCAGGATAGAACCTACCTGAACATCAGGGACTAGAAATTTCAGCTCCTGACTAACCACATTGTTTTTGTAAACTTTAGTTGGACTCCACTTGGTAACTGGAATATCAATCTAAATACCTGGGGTGAAATCCTGATCCCAGTGAAGTCAGTGACAAAACTCCCATTGACTTCAATGGAGCAGGATTTCACCCCTAACTTGTGGATGTAAATATGTGAATCCCAAAATTTCAAACTTGTGTGCCTAAAATTAGGCACCTTAAATCCATAGTTAGGCACACAGCTATGATGCCTAGAATTAGGCCCTGATGTTTCAAATCATTGGCCTATATTAATTCTGAATATTGAGCCCATAGTTCATTAAGTTAAAACATATAAGCAGTTATTTGTGGACCTAAAATGGTGCACATCAAAACTGTGCTCCTTTCTGAGAATGTGAAGGGTAATGCTGGTCCCCTGAGTCAGACACTGTCAAATGAATTTCAAAAGGGAGAATCACCAGGCTGCATTTCATTGCAACAGAAACCTTTTGCCACTTTTCAAATGCCATCCTGAATTGTATCCCCAGCCTCTTTCCATTCCTCACCAAAATTCTAAAAATGAATTATTCAGCCAGACTACTGCTCTGAATTCAAGCTTAGCCTACTGGAAGCATTGCAATGATTATTCATCTTTAATAGTTTATGTGATTTTATGGCACTTCACTTTCTTTCTGAAACACTAACATTCTTTGCCTACCATTTCTTTTCTCAGGAATCTTTTTTATTCTTTCCTGGGCTACTCTTTGAATGAAGGAAGTCTCAAGATTGTTGGTGCTGTATACAAGGTAACAGATCCCAATAGGAAGTGTTTTTCATTTACAAAGTATGCAATGATTCTTCACGTTTTTATTCCGTTAGCTGTAATCAAGAGCTGTATTTGAGACTGTTGGAAAACCTTGGGTCTCCTATGTCTTTAGGAAACTGCACCCTTTGGTCCCCATGGTAATGGCTTGCATGCAATCAAAATAAATGGAGCAGCTTTGGAGGGGACTTGAAGTCGATGTAAATACTTTCTAGAATAACGTGAAAATAATAATAATAAAAAAAACACAAACCAAACCTTTGAAATGTCATTACTTGGCTTCTCTCTGTGACCCAAAATAACCATTCACTGTAGATTCACAGTTGCAGGGTTAATTATTAAAAAATTACATATTAGAATTTAAAAAAATAAAACCTACACCTCTCTAGAAAGCTCAGACGTTTTACTAGATAATAAAGACTGCAGAATAGAATGCCAAAAGGTCAGCAAAACTAACAGGGTTATCTTCAGGGATGTGCTCTTTAAACTGTGATAATTGTTTAACTTCTCACAAAGGCAGGTGTGATGCTTGACACCTGAGTGCTTACAAAGGCTGGCCCTTAGTCTCTCTGGCACAGAGAATGCTAATAGATTTTGGCAGGTTTGCAGGGATACCATAGTAAAGGTAAAGAAAGGAAGGGTTACATTATGCAGTAGATATCGCTGACACATTTCATAATGGAAATGACACATTTGCAAATTGCTTTCTTGCTGCCCCACATACTCTGTAAATCAACATTCTATTATCAAGAATTTTAAATTTTACACCTAAGAAAAATTGTTGACCTTCAAGTTAGTTCTATTAAAAACAATATAATTTGATTCAAATGAATGGAGTTGAAAAGGGTCTCTGCAGAAAATGTGATACAGTCTTAATTAAAAGTGCACTACTGTGCAAGAATATAAGGTCAGATGCAGTAATATATTAGCAGAAGCTGACTGACCAAAAGTCAAAAATCGTAAAAATGTTAATTAAACGTTTTTAAAACTCACTGACTTTTGCATAAAATTAGACATTTTTCTTCTCTACAGAAATCTACTTCAGCAAAAGGAACAAAACCAAACCCGTGCTGTCATGGCACATCTCCTAAATACATGCCATTATCTAGTGTGTTTAGTAGCCTGGCTTTTTTTGACGAATCGTTTACTGATAATCATAAAAAAAGAGAATCATGTCTATTAAATTTCTATCTTGGGGTCAGCATTACAGATTGAAGATATTGGTCAATATTTTTCAAGGAAACAGTGCTCTTTTGGAAAACACTAAACCAAAACATTTGGCAGGACCATATCAATTTTGTCAAAACTTTCAACAGAAACCAGCCAGGTAGGTAGACCTGTTTTCCTGCCAACTCACTGTTCATCCAGTCATGCAGGAAAGGTGCTAGGTTCCTGGACTCCCCAAATCCCATGGCTGCTAACTCCTTGGGCTCCCTGGGTTGCCCAACTCCCCAGGTTGCTCAGCGAGTTAGACATCTTGCTACCCAAGGAACAAGCCAAAAAAGGAACAAAACTCCATTTTGGTTTTCCCAGAACAGATTCTTCACAAGTTGACCTCCCATGAAAAATTTGGAATTTTTGACCTTTCAATTTGATTTTGGGTGAATACAAAATTTCTTTTTTCAAGGGAGGTAATTTTTGCCAACTGTAATTAAGATTCATAGAGTTTAAGACCAGAAGGGACCATTAGATCATCTAGTCCAGCGCGGCCACCAGGGGCTTTTCTTGTGGCCACAGCTTCCTAGGATGTGATTTTGGGATGGAGGGGGCAACAAAGTAGCAGCCCCTCCCTGTTGCTCCTGGATGCACTGCCTTGGTGTTGGGCCCTGCCCCTCTCTGGAGATACCTGGGGCACAATTCTGGAGGAGCTGGCAAGGGTGATGGGGCTCGGGCTTTGGGCTTCAGCCCTGAGGTGGAGGGGCAAAAGGCTCTGGCTGTGGGGCTTTGGGCTCCAGCCCTGGCCTCTAGCTGTACAGTGGCAGGCCTGTCATAAACAGATAGCTAAGGGTTAATGTTTCTTTTACCTGTAAAGGGTTAACAAAGGGAACCAAACACCTGACAAGAGGACCAATCAGGAAACCGGATTTTTCAAAGCTTAAGGGAGGGAATTTGTGGGTGTTTCTTGGTCTTGGGTCTTTGTCTGTTCTGTGCTCTCTCAGCTATGAGAGGATCTATTTCCAGTCCTTCTAATCTTCTGTTTCCCAGTTGTAAGTACAAGGTAGCAAAAGTATAGTCTTTTAAATTGTTTTGCTGTATTTGCATCTGTGTATCTGGCTGGTGGAGTCTTTATGTGTATTTGGCTATAAGTACTTTAAATTGTATTGTTTTTGGATAAGGCTGTTTATCCCTTTTCTATTGTTTATTCATTTTCTATAAGTTGAAAACCCTGTATCTTACCATCTAGATTACAGAGAACTGTTATTCTATTCTTTCTTTCTTTTTTTATTAAAAGTTTTGCTTTTTAAGACCTGTTGATTTCTTTTTCTAGTTGACCCACCAGGAAATTGGTGGGAGAAAGGAAAGACGGGGGGGAGGGGAAAAACTGCTCTCTGTGTTTAACTCTCCTAGTGTCCCAGGGCGGGAAGAAGCTAAGGGGGAAGAGAGATAGAATCTTTTCTGTTTCCTTGTCTTTGGGGTTTGTCTCTTTGTGGAAGACAGGAGACATGCTTCTTGGTATTGTGATGTAAAGAGGTTGCATCAGTAACTCTCAGGTTAGCCCAGAGAGGAAATTCTGGGTGGGAGAGAGGTGGGGGGAATGGTTTATTTCCCTTTGTTAGGAGACTCAGGGCATCTGAGTCTTGGGGTCCCACAGGGAAGTTTTGGGGGACCCAAGTGTACCAGGCACTGAAATTCCTGGTTGGTGGCAGCCTATCAGATCTAAGCTGGTAATTAAGCTTAGAGGGTTCATGCTAGCTTCTCAGGTTATGAACGCTAAGGTTCAAATCTGAGAAGGAAGCTATGACAAGGGCCCAGCAACCAATACTCTGTCCCTGGGCCCCAGCTGCAGGGCCTCAGGATCTGTCTATGAGGCTTCAGGCTCCAGCTCCCCGCTGCCTCCCCGACCCTCCATCCAGGGCTTAATTTATCCCCAGGCTTGCCAGGGGTGAGTACATCTACTGAAAAATGTGATATTTGTATGTTTGTTAATATCACTTTTCACAACAGACTTTCTAGCTAGCAATACATAAATTACAATGATTTGGAGATGTATATGTGCATATGTATTTGTTGTTCCTAAAGCTAATTACGTATTTTAGGAAAAAATGTGACTGTGGCCACCACCAAGAGTTGATGGCTGCACTCTGAGGCCACCAGATTTTTTTTCTGAGAACCCCTGATCTGACCTCCAGAATGTCACAGGCCATTACATTTCAACCACTTACCCTATACTGAGCTCAGTAACTTGAATCTGATTGGGGAAAGCATATCTTGATTTGAAGTCTTGATCTGAAGTTAAGTGGAAAATTGAAAGGTGTGCTCTGAAGTGTGACAGTCATGCTAGATATTGACTATGATTATTTGCCTCTTCCCATTTCAGTTTCATTGGCTTTTTTATATACGCTCAACTTTCTTCTTGCAAGCACCCACAGTGGTTGTTTTATAATAACTTTACATATAAGTTTATTACTCTCCACAAGGTGTCCCATAAATCATTTGATCACACCCACTTGTGCTGGATTGTCATCCTTAAATAATTTCTTGCCTCTGCCTCAGTTAGAGAAAAAAAATGGAGTGGTTCCAAGTGGAACGTGAATAGTGTTCTCCACCTAAGAGTGAGTGGCCAAGGTTTTCTATGGAGCTGCCTATATGGAACTCATCTATCTCCCCTCCCCTCCCCCCAGAGGTATTCTAGTAATTTCTGTAAGGGCAGGATTGTGACCTTAACTAGACACCCTTGGAGCAATGGAATGTAAGAAACCCTCTTACTTCTGTGTGTTTGCGACCCTTATTGCAGATATCAAGCACAGTAGGAAAAGCAGCCTTCATGAGTCCGCTGCTCCCCTCTCCCCCATGCAGATGGGCAGGGAGTGGGTGGAGCTCTCAAAGCATCAGCAAGCAAAACTGAGCCAACATGGCAGGAGAAGTAATGATGCACCATGTACAGGGGAGATGTACCTCCTTGCCCCTCTCCAGAGCAAAGCGGGAGCTAGTAAACAGGCTGTGACTTAGAATTCCTGGTCTGCCTCTGGGACTGTAACAGCCAAGTGCTTCCCCTGATTTTGTGCTTGTGGCAAAGCCAAAACTGAGCCAAAAATGTGTATTTCATAAATGTACATCTCCAAAAACATTTTAATTGCCAATAGGGATTTTTAGTTAACTATGTGGGTTTTCAGATATTTTAGAGACACTCTATTTATTTAAGATAAAAGAACTATTGGAACATAAACCTGCAACAATCCTAAGGAAATAAATATTGTCTGCTGCCATGACTGATAAAGGTGCCAGAAAAGCTGAATTGCTGTGTTACAGACAAAGCTCCAAGCACTGCAACATCTCACGGTGGCATTTTTGCCTCATAGTCATAGAATAGACCCCATCCCTTCCCTTTTCCAGCTCTGAAAATGGAACAGCCTTCAGTCAGCAAACCTTTCAGTGAATGCTTCTTGTCAGAATCAGGAATGACAGATAGTCAGTTAAAGCAGAGTACCTGTGTGTCAGGTAGCAGTGCGGTAAGTGGAGTATAATTATTGTCTCCAAGATTGTCAGCCAGTCTCTTACAATATTTGGTTTTGATAGGATGTTATTTATAAAAAGAAAGCTTCTAGGAAATTAAAATGATACCTTGCTTCCTGTTAAATGCAGATCCTGAAATTAGTCAAGCTTTCCTGATTTACATTAGATTTAATCTCCTCTTTCCTTTACTTGTTCAACCTGAGATTTATCAGAGGCTTCCTGAGTGACTGGCTTCACCTTAACAACTGACAAATTTTACAGAGTAGGCTCACAGTGCTTCACAGTCTATAAAAAAAATTCAGCAACCCAAAAACCAACCAACCAAACAGATATCAGCTACTAAACCTCCAGATGTTCCAGACGGCTAGCAAATCAAAACTCGTACCTATCCAAGATAAAACCAGAGCTCCTTGTGATTGTCATGAAATTACACTGTGGTAGTAAAGTTGAACAAAAATGATTGTAGACATTTGAGTAGTTAATTCCAATGAAAATTTCACTTTGGTCATAGGAGGTACCAAATATTTAATGTGTTAAGTAAATAAATTATAGTATGCTAACAACATAGCAAAACCAAACTTAAAATCAGGTATGTTTTCCTTCTAATCTAGTTGTAAATATAATTTACGTTTGGGCAATTTTTTCATTACAGCATTTGATTACATGTGAAATTAGATACAGGATTAATTAATTAGTAAAGGATCAATTGTGTCCTAAGGGTTAGATAGCCAAAAGAACTCAAAGTCAGAGTCTCTTCTGAGTTCTGGTTTCTTCATACTGCTCTTATGGTGGAAAGAGAACAGAAAGCAGGAGATCTGTGTGTTGGGCGGGGAGGCAGTTATCTATTTAACGTATTTATATGCTCCTCCCGCCCACATTACCAGAATATTTGAGCACCTCACACTCTTTAATGCATTTATCCTCACAGCACCACTGTGAGGTAGGGAAATACCTCAGTATCATTTTATGGGGTGTGGAAGAGGCAGTTTGTCTCAACTGAAGTCTCTGGAGTCACAGGCTAGTGCCCTAACCACGGTATCATCCTTCCTCCCCATCACTTTGCTCCCTGTTCTCAGCTGATGCAGGACTGGGGAAGCCAGCCCCAGTGCTCGGTCCAGCCCTGACATAAGGAGCCAGGAGAGCACATAACAAGAGTACAGTGCACACTGGCACCTCTCAGGGGACTTATGACCCTTTGAGGACTCTCGCCAGCTGGTATCAGTTACAGCGGACAAATTTAGGGTCTGATATCTTTGTTACAGGAGCCTGTAGTCTGCTTTAACCTTCAGTGGAGCTGTGATTGCTTCAGTCTGACGTAGAGATTCAGGGAACTGTAACTGCCCTCCCCACCCCACACACACCTTCCAAGTTCCCCTCTGCACACGTAGATTGGATCTCGGTGCTGAGATCCATACATATTAAGGCTTGAAAGGACCATTATGGTCATCTAGTCTGACCAGCATCACATAGGCTATAGAGTTTGACCAGTAGATACAAGGGTGATGAGGATCATATAAGGATTTTGATAGATGGACAGATAGATGCCTTAAATTTGTCACCACTGCAGAACTGAGTATTAACCATTCTGAGCCTCAGATTGGGATGTATATATATTGGGAGAAACTTCATACTTGGAGAAATAAGTTAATATTTTTGTGACTGGCTGAAGATGCTATGGAATTTGGAGTGTTAGAAGAAGTCCCAGTGGTGATGGATTAGAAACTGATGGAGGAAGCTCAAAAGGGCTTGGAACTTTATTTCAACAGTTTGAATTCTTATTCACAAAATACTCTTTGATATACTTGAAAATGACAGATAGAAAATTAAAAGATCTTAAATGAACTCTTGGCCTCAGTTTAAAGGTACATATTCAAAAAATATTCTGTTTGAAGATTATTCTGGTGGAACAGTGTGTCATCTGATAGAGAGAATTTAAACATTACATTAAATGACTAGCAACTTCACATATCAAGCGTTATGTTTAAAATGGAGCATGGATTTGAAGAAGAGTAGAAATTGATGCTGTAATCTCAGCATTGATACCCTCCTTAGGGGATAGTTTCTGATGTCTAGGATTTGCAAGGCTGGAATTGCAGACAGTGAAGGACTGAGCTGCAGAAGCAAAACAAAGTCTAACCTCCATGACCCAGGCTTTGTCAACACTGGGAAAATCCATCATGTTAACGGAAGTGTTAACGCATTTTAATTGGCATAATGTTAAACATAATTTTGATTTTACCACGGGTGAAGTCAGCACTGTGTAGAAATATTATTAAGCCTAAATATTAATAAAACAATCAATTTTCCCACTGTAGATGAGGCCTCTGAGAATTACAGGGAAGAAACTAAAAGGATTCAGTCAACTCCTTTGTAGTGGCAAATTTAGATGAGCTAATAGTGGAGAAATAGTGGTTGATGATAAAGAAGTCAAATGAGTATTTATATCAATTTAAGGAATTTGTTGGAATTAATGGTTATGAAACACAGCTTAAGAATGTTAACATACCTGAATTCTATTAACTTGGCAATATAGACTCTTCCAAGACATTCCTGATGAAAATACAATTCTATATTCTTGTACTGACAGCTAGACAGGTTAATACTCTCAGGTCTTCAGTTTTACCTTAGAAAACATGATTACAGTTTGATTCCATTTATACAGAACTCCTTTTTAACCAGTGCTTAGTCTTGTTCTCTGATGCTTTACCAAAGTTATTATTCCAGTCCAGATACTCAGATCCAGAGTACTGTGAAAAATGACACCAACCGACTTTCCTAAAGCTGACCAGACCCACGCTACAGGTTATGATTTGAATTCTCACTACTGGAGAACTATGAAGAATTGGGTAATTTCCTTAATATTGGCAGACTGACAGAAGCATACTCAGTACCCAGGCTGGCCAGAAAAGGCACTGAGAGAGACAGCAATTGGGGTCTCCTAAACCAAAAGTATATTAAGCACCATTATTTCCAGCTGGTCATCTTGAGATGGCTGGAATAAGGCTCCTTCTATGCCATGAAAAATGCTAAAATTAGCTCCACGCCAGAAAATCTGCAAATTCCCTAAATAAACTGAACTTATATTTTCCTCTGTGATTTTCAAATATGTGTTTGTACTTACATAAGCTGATAGACAGTGGATCCATTACTTCTGATTTCTCCTAGAATCAGCTGACGTGAGGTAATAAATACATCTTGTTTCTCTTCGAGGAGAGGGATGCAGGCAGCATCACTAACTATCCATTTCTGTCTCACTGGGGATTGCTTATCAGACAGGCTTTTCAAAGCTATAGGCTATGCCATGTCCAAGAGCATTTTACAGCAAAAACTAAACTTCAGAGTAAATTTGCATGTAAACTGAAGTACTAAAAGAGCTGTGTAGTGTACTTACAGTAAGATCTTTAAATGAGAATGAAACACTAGTTTACTTGTTTTCACCAAGAAACATATGCATGTTTTGTCACACAAGGAGTCTGCTGTAAGTTCATACTTACTGTGGGTTTCACTGGTTAAAGTTATTCCTAAAGAGAACGGTAACTGGAGATATTTAGCCAAAATCAGATGTGATATAAGTGGGAATAATAATGAATAGATTTGTACCCACTTGCACTGTTTGATTTTTGTGTCAACTATGGAAGCGTTATTTCCACAACTAAATCTGGCATCATGAGTAACATCCAAAAAGCTAGATAAGTCATACGATAGAACCTAAGGTTTCGGCAAGCTTAGTTTAGGAAAGGGTAGTTGATTAACTAGTTAGAGGTGCAGCAAAGAATGTTGAATCCCAGTAAGATTGTCGGGGGGAGCAAAGGTACCTAGACACTACCTTTATTCTAGGCTGTTCTGGAGACCAGTTTGACTCTTGTCATAAGTGTAGAGCAGCCCAGAAAAGCCAGAGAGTTTTGCACACTAGCAATTGCCCATCTTCCAACTTCCAACATGCTCTCTCCAGCCCCAGCACTTCCCTACACTTGAGACCAGGCAGAAGAGTGATGTGGGACTGCCTTTGTCAGCCCTACACAAACACAAGGGGGATTTCCCAGGGGGCTGTTCTGGCCCCTTCACACTGTCAGAGCACCATAAAGGGGCTACAGCAGCAGCCAGACTCTGGCAAATTATTTCTAATGGACTTCTAAGGAAATACTAAATTTTATTATTTTATTACTATTGTTACTAGCAGATATAGACTTAAATAGCAAAACAGAGCCTTTAAGACATCTCAGAGCTTGTACCACTTTCAAGTCTTAATGCCAGGTTCCTGTATTTGATGGAGTGTCCTGAGTTAATTAAAGTGACAAATAGATTTCATCTCTATTGACGATATCATTCTCTCATTCAGCCAGACAAAACCCTACACACTTTATCACCTTACACGATTTCCTACAACCTGTCACTCACTCTGAAAGAAATGCCACCTTTTTTCAACAATAACTCAAGTTTCTTTGACATGTGTAATCTCCTGTAATTTCAACTGATCTTGATAACAGTCAAGCCATACAGGCTCTTTCAGGAAGAAATAACCATGAAGAAATGTAATATTTTATTGAAATGATACAATAGTATCATTGAGCTATCAAACACTTTATTATCTGAGACAAAATGGTGTCAGGTGGGATTGATTAAAAGATTGTTGGGTTATTTTGAAGTTACAACATGCTTTACTTTCACCTCTTATATTAGAATATTTTACATTTCATTTGTTTTTCAAAATATTCTTATATTAGTGCTTTAGAATTAGGAGCATTTTCATATACGTGGGACTAAATTACATTATTGCCTATGCCTCTAGAACATTATTATTGCTAAATTATGTTTTCTCTGGCACAAGTGACAGTGATTTACCTTGGATCAGATATATGAATACATATAAAAATATCGGGTTTCATTTTCATCCGTGAATAATTTTTGTGAAACAGAGAATAGTTTGGGGCACAGTTCATGCCAAAATGATTAATATAGCAAGGCTTAAAACAAAAATGTGTACTGGTTCTGCTGCCATTCTTTGATGAGTCTGTAAATATGAGTCCATTGTGTTGCTCTTTCTCACAACATAGGACATAATGGCTCTCAGTTCTGCCCACAGTTGTATGGGTGCAGTGCCTATTAAACTAGGTGTGACAGAGGATGCCATGACTTTTGAAGGTCTTGCTAATTTGTTTATAATTTAATTACACCCTGATATATGAGTCTTCTGAATGATTGATTTAGCAACATTTCCAACAGCAGTAGCTGCAAGAAACCAAAGACAATGCTATGCATTGTCCTCATTTAATTTCATCCTAATCTGTAAACCCTTCCATGGGATTGACCTAAATTACATGAGGCACTGCCTCACTCTGAGTCACTGTGACATCCTATGGCAGCTGCAGAACAATACATCTGTCAACCTCAAAAGTGAATCTCTTATATGCAGGAGACAGATATTTCTCAGCAACTAGCCCATGACTTCAGAGCTCACTTCCAAGAGAGAGCAGAATGACCTTATATTTGAGCACCTTCAGAATTAAATGTTAAGCTTATTTTGTCAACTAGCCTTATGCTGATAACCCTATAAACCTCACATTTTATAAATATCTCTTCCTGGAGACTGGAGGAAGGAGGGAAAGATACAGAGATTTTCTTGTGTTCACTTTAATTTTTATGATGTGCAGGTATCATAGCGCTAGGTATAGTATAATAATTTAGACAGAATTGTTGTATGGCGGGAGTCACAGATACTCCTATTAAACATAGTGTTATGTGTTCTTTTGCTTAGGGTCCAGGCGGTGAAAGGTCTTTGAAGAAATGCTGTATGCGAAGCAATTCTTTGGGGAAGCTATGGCAAACAGCAAGAGAGCCTGTTCTCTGCCTTAATTTTTCTAACTGAGTTACTTTTGGGGCAGAATTTCTTTCTGAGAACTAGGCACTTGGTTTGGTCCAAGATCCCTGAATGAGCGAATTGCCTATGTGCTACCAGTGACAACCTCTGTTCAAGGACTGTTGTGTGCAAGTGTAAACAAACGAGCTGCACTAAGAAAACATGTCACTGATTTCTCCTGCAAGAGGAAACTGATCTGCAAGGTCTCTTAAATCTGCTAACATTCAGCCAAAGGGTGTGTCAAGGTTCCTTCCCCACTCTGAACTCTAGGGTACAGATGTGGGGACTTGCATGAGAACCTCTAAGCTTAATTACCAGCTTAGATCTGGTTTTGCTGCTACCACCCAAATTATTTATGAGTCATTTGGGAAACTGTCCACCTCCCCTCAAGAATATCTCCCTCCCAAGTACAATAACCCTTCCCTGGGTAGCCTTGAGAGACTTCTTCACCAGGTTCCTGGTGAACACCGATCCAAACCCTTGGATCTTAAAACAAGGAGAAATTAACCATTCCCCTCCTTTCCTCTCCCCCACCAATTCCTGGTGAGTCCAGATCCAACCCCCTTGGATCTTAAAACAAGGAAAAATCAATCAGGTTCTTAAAAAGAAGGCTTTTAATTAAAGAAAGAAAGGTGAAAAATCATCTCTGTAAAATCAGGATGGAAAATAACTTTACAGGGTAATCAGATTCAAAGAGCCCAGAGGAACCCCCTCTAGCCTTAAGTCTAAAGTTACAGCAAACAGCAGTAAACCCTTTAGCAAAAGGAACATTTACAAGTTGAGGAAATAAAGATAAAACTAACATGCCTTGCCTTGCTGTTACTTACAAGTTTGAAATATGAGAGACTTGTTCAGAAAGATGTGGAGAGCATGGATTGATGTCTGGTCTTTCTTAGTCCCAAGAGCAAACAACCCTCAAAACAAAAATCACACAAACAAAAGCCTTCCACCCACCAAGATTTGAAAGTATCTTGTCCCCTTATTGGTCCTTTGGGTCAGGTGTCAGCCAGGTTACCTGAGCTTCTTAACCCTTTACAGGTAAAAGGATTTTGGTGTCTCTGGCCAGGAGGGATTTTATAGTATTGTACACAGGAGGGCTGTTACTCTTCCCTTTATAATTATGACAGGATGACAGTATAAACAGTTACAGAAAGATTAATTTAATTTTAAAAAATGAGATCGCCAAGCATTGGTCTCACCTTGAGTAGTTCCCAATTTATCACACTTTATGTGCATTACCACCATGAGTGAGTTTAGTGATGCTGCTCTGAAACTTTTCCATGGTGCCACCTGTCTTCGTGTATGGTATTTAGCTTGAATCCTCCACACAAATTCATGGCTTATTGTCCAGGTGTGAAAAACAGTGCTGGCAAATAGACTGCTGATTATATTCCCGATTGCAAAAGTAAAAATCGGGATTGTCCCAGAGCCAGCCTTTGCCCTGGAATGAGGCCAGAGAGCGTTATGAAAACGCAGCACTTTGAATTGGAACAATAATATTCTCTGTGAAGATAAGAGACCTCACTGTGAACCCCTTAATCACATAGGTGAGTAACTCTTCATCAATGTGAATTATGGGTTCAAAATTATGGCCAGTTATGAGAGCATCGCACAAGATGTCTTGTTTTGCTACCCCAACTCTCCCATCACAAAACAACCCATTCTACCAGGTAAATATTCATAAACTTCCAAGATGAAAGGATGTGCGAAAGAAGGAGAAACCTACCTACCAGGCCAAGGCAACTCAGCAGCTGTATGCAACAGAGCCAGAGGTGATTGCAATGTTGTCAGCATGACAGCTTGCATAGTTTGCCAAAGAAGCAGATGTAGCTTCTCGGAGAAAATTTCTCCTAGTTTGGCATCTGGGGCCTGTAATCTCTATGCAAAGGGAAAGTGGAATAGTATGTGAGAATGTGCTGGAGTGTTCATGTGACTGATTCTTTTAGACCCATTGGGGAAATTTCCCGTAGAAGGGTCAGTGAGCCAGCTAATGCTCAGTTAGTCAGATGGAGAATAGCTCTGGAACAGGACTGTGGATGAAATCTGGCTGTAACTCAACAACTCTGGGATGAATAGAGTTAGCCAGGAGAAAGGATAGGATTGAGCACTGTGGAGGATTTAAGGAGGCAGTGGCTCTATTGTCATGTAATGCTGAATTGCTAGAATAAAACTTGATTTTAATCCTATTTCACAATACACTGATTGTATGGAACCTATCAACGTAACAATAAGTTATGTCTCTACCATGATTATAGCACATCTTGTTTAAATGACTAAATGAAAAGCTAAAATTGCTGTGGCATAAGGATTTATATTACAATAGACATTTTTGCATAATGCTATGGTGATGCTTCAGCTTTTTCTAACAAACACAGCTTAGAAGATTGTTTTTAGAGAATTTTGAATAAATATTACCACTAGAGGAGGATATAGTTGAAAGGGAGAGAGCAGAAGAGAGGCTAAAGAGTCCGGTGAACTCCCAAGGGAGATTGTAAAGCACTGGATAAGGAGCCAACAAATAAACTGACTCTTAGCTACTGGGTGGTGGGGTGTGGAGTGGAAGTTTAAGTAGACAATACTACTGAAATTTAGGAATGTATGTAATACCTTTATTGCAGAGAGAACAATCAGTACTCAAATGTTTTGATCATCAATGTCGTAGTAACTTTACGAATCCTAAACTTACTAGCAGCTTTGTATCTCCCTATCATATAGTCATTCATTTTTTGTTTGAACCAACAATGCTCAAGTTCTGTACAATGAACAAATGTAAAGACAGTCTCTTCTCTAATAAATTTCCAATCTAAGACAGACACACAGAAGCTAAACTTCTTAACCCAGGCTGTAGAAGACAGGGCACACCAGGAAATCCAGATTAGGATTTCTCTACCACTCTCTTCCAAAGATGATTTGGAAATACTTATTTGCCTTTTATCAAAATGAGATTTTTTCTGTATTGAACTCAAGCTATTAATACTTCATTGTACCTACCTGGAATCACAAAATGTGGTAACTGAAACAGAGCAGATCAGCTGATTCAAATACTCATTTTTCTATGCCTTTGGCCTTGTCTACACTCCCGAGGTAAGTCGACTTAAGTTACGCTACTCCAGCTACGTGAATAAAGTAACCATAGTCAACGTAGCTGAGTTCGACGTACTGTGGTGTCTACACTGGGCTGCGTCGACAGGAGACATTCTCCTGCCGACTTACCTTACTCTTCTTGTACCAGTGGAGTACCAGAGTCGAACAGACAGCTCTCTGTGGTCAATCTAGTGGCTCTTCAATGGATCTGCTGCATCGACCCCCACTGCATCGATCTCAGTAGTGTTAATCCCCGGTAAGTGTAGACATGATCTTTCTTACTGTCAGTAGCAGCCTTACAGTAGTAAACAGCTGGCAATAGCTGAATGTTCAAAGTCACTGGCATCTCACCAAGAAACAACAAAAATGTCTATTTAGGATGGCTTTGGAAGTATTGTAAATGAAACAGAATATATCATGCTTAAGGCTAAGATTTTGTCATGGATAAGGACAGGTCACAGTCAATAAAGAAAAATTCATGGAAACCTGGACTTGTCAGTGACTTTTACTAAAAATATCTGTCACAAAATGGGAGCTGCAGGGTTCCCCGCTGCCTATGGATTCCATGACTTCCTTAATCATGCTTTAAAGTAAAGGACAATTGTCAGTTCTACCCTGGAGCTCTATGCGGTTGGAAGGATTTACATGATCATTTTAAATTCGAAACATTTTGTGATAACAAGAAAAGAGGCCAAGCGGCAACAATATGTGAGTTTAGCCAGCACAACAATTAGTTCAGTGATAATACAGTATATGTTTCTTCTTTAGTGCTCATCTGTGGATTACAAATGGGATCTAAGTCAGAGCTGGATAAACCTGGGAATATTGTATTTATAT
Source organism: Chelonoidis abingdonii (assembly GCF_003597395.2). Taxonomy (NCBI): domain Eukaryota; kingdom Metazoa; phylum Chordata; order Testudines; family Testudinidae; genus Chelonoidis; species Chelonoidis abingdonii. Next base: position 72,727,880 of record NC_133769.1, on the reverse strand, counting down.
TCAGTTTAGAAGCCAGCAGGAAAATGTATACAGACTTCAAGGCTCATTGAGGACCCTCGCTTTATAGACGGGAAACAATAGAAACAAAACATTAAGGAGGCTTAAATAGGAAAAGAACTGATGCAGGATTTTCCCACACAGAATCAATATTAAATAGATAGTACCCCTGTTCTTTTCCCCATATTCAAATAGCCTGACATTTTACTGCTGTTGTTCCCTGTATTTACATGAATTACCAAGAAAAGTCGGTCTCTTGCATTCTTCAGAAAGGGTCTAGTGGAGAAAGGGAGAGTTTCTTGTTTTACTTCCATCTTCATCTGAATTCTTTTAGCTTCTTCCCTTGTTCTTTGTTAAATCTATGAACATAGGGCTACCAATACATTCAGTTACTATTGTCTTTTCCTTTACTTCTTCCTTTGTACTATCCTCAAGCTGTTTTAAATGCCATGGGTAATATGAATATTTTGTTTGCTTATATTTACTCTTCTCCTTATCATCTTTGCTGTGGCTTTCCTACTCTGATCCCATCTCATTCAATGCCACAGAAAAACTTTGTTTTCCCCTTCCCCCTTTTTAATGCATTTATTTGTGGACTTTGGACATATAACGATTAGGGGGAAAATGATTATAATTCACATTTTGCACTTTGTGGAATTTTACCTCATTCCCTACCCTTCAGATATAGCTGATCTGAAAGCTTCTTCTAAGGAACTCAAAATGGACCTGTTTGTGTTCAAAATATTTATGAATCTTTAAAACATTTTTCAGAAAGGTCCATTTTCATGCTGCCAACCTTTGAATTTGAAGACCTTTGAATTTTGAGTAGTTTAGCATTAAATCACAAATACTTTGGCAACTATATTCTGGTATCAAAACCACTATGAAGTTCTGCATCTAAATCTGTAATCAGTGAAAAATCCTAAAAATATACAACAAAGGAGTTATGTGTCAATACTGAAAATTATGTTCTTAAAGCAGGTAACCAGGAGGTGACATGTCTCAAAGAGGTTCCTTTCAGGCAGGAGGTAAGTAAAAGATGTTTATCTCCCTGTCTGGTCATCGTGCATTGTCCGCTTCACATTGGTGATCTATTTGCATACTGAACCTGATCACAAAAATGGACAAGAGAGGGAAGACACAAGCTGACATTGTGACTTCTCTCATGAACGGAAGATCACAGTCATGCCTCAAGCCTGGAAAACTCTGGAAGGACTTTGGGTGAGCCTTGCTCTATGAGGCAGGAAAATATCTAGTTAAGTAATTCCAGGTTCTAGACTGTATGTTATGATTTTATTTTATATGTAACTGTTTGTTTCCAATACTTCTACTTGCTATCACTTACATCTCTATATTTTGTTCAATAAACTTTTACTTGTTTTCACTATAAGCATATCTAAGTGCTGTGTGTTAAGTGGAGCAGTGATAAGCTGTACTGCTTTTTTAGAAGCAACAAATATGTGAATACTATGAGTGTCCAGTGAACCAGGAGCTGGACACTCCAGGGAGATGCTTGGAGGGGTTGGGGTTGGAGTTCCTATCACTAAGCTGTAGAGAGACAGGAGTGCCCGCATAGGCCTAGAGAAGAGTGCTTGTGTTGCCTGTGGGCAGTGGATTTTGGAGCTGACTCCTGGCAGGCAGAGACAAAGATTTAGGTGCCTCACAATACTGGGTACCCCTGGGAAGTGTCACAAAGTCCACTAGCAGGCAGTGAGCCAGGGTGGAGGGAGGGTTTGTGGCCATTGGGAGGAGGGTTGGGTTTGGAATTTTGTTTTGAGCAAGTCTGATTACCAACCTCCTTGCTAGAAACAATTTCCTCTCCCTTGCTGGTCTTTTCTGACAGCTCCTGTAGTGCCAAAAGCCACTCATATTCGTTTAAATTCTGGAGCCTAACTTCACATCCCGAGCCTATCTCTAGACTTTTGACATTTGGTGTAAAAAACAAGAACAAAACATCTGTTTTCTCTTTCACTGTTTAAAATAAAATGTTTTTATGGTTATAGACTGCTCTTCCTAACAGCCTTTTGGATCTGGAGTTTTATAGGCCAGAGCTGTACTGAATGAGTTGTCGTTTTTCTGCAGGACTGATACCTAGTAAATGATTATATATATCAGTTTCCAAGTGTACTCTGTCTGCCTCTTCTGAGACCCTCCCTACAGAGGCTCAGGCACACAGATGTTTGTTGGTCTATGGATTTAAAAGTGTGATTTCTCGTTTGCAGGAAATCAGAAATGTTGATGTTAATAAAATAATCTCCTACCTCAAATTGCCATCGTCAGTTATAACAAAGACCCAGCATCATTGTTGCCCTAAAATTGTTGTGTAGAAGGATCTCAGGCAGTTGAATTTTAGTAACATAACTAGCCACTGAAAGCACCACCTAATTAGCCTGCTGGCATTGTTGTGATATGATACAACACTATACAGTAACTGCTCATTTAAAGTCATCCTGGTTAACGTTGTTTCATTGCTGATCAATTAGGGAACATACTCGTTTAAAGTTGATCAGTGCTCCTTTATAACATTGTTTGGTAGCTGTCTGCTTTGTCCACTGCTTGCAGGAAGAGCAGCTGGTTGCAGCTAGCTGGTGGGGGCTTGGAACCAGGGTGGACCCAGCAGCCTCTCTATCAGCTCCCCCTCCCCTAAGTTCCCTATACAGCAGCCACCCAGCAGGCTAGCAATTGCTGGCAGCTAGCTGTCCCTCATTTCACTGCCATGTGCTGTTCCTGCCCTCTGCCTTGGAGCTGCTCCCAGGAGCCTCCTGCTTGCTCTGTGGGGAGGGGGGAAAAAGGGGGACTAATTTCAGGGTTTCCCCCTCCCCCCTGCTTTTGCCCCCCACTTATCCCTTCTCCATATAGAGCAGGGTGGGGACACGGATGGAGGGAGAGAGCTTGCTGGCCGCAGCTGCTGTCTCAACTTTCTGAGAGTGGTGTCAGCCTACTTGAAGGGGCAATGCACATCTCTCTCTCCCATACACAGGGTGTGTGTCTCTGTCTCTCTCTGCCATTCTGTCTCCCCTCTCTCCATTCATGCTGCCTTGTAGAGTGTGAGGCTACATTAACAACAATGTGTTAACTCTTGAGGGCTCAGTCGAGTGCTAATTCATCACTTAGCATCATTTCCCTGGGAAATATCCCACCCTCTGACTTCTCCACCTCAACCAAGCTTCATAATCATCATTCCTGTATACAGTATTAAATTGTTTGTTTAAAATTTATACTGTATATAGTCTTTTGTCTGGTGAATTTTTTTCCCCTGGAACCTAAACCTATTCACTTAACATCATTTCGCTTAAAGTCACATTTTTCAGGAACATAACTACAATGTTAAGCGAGAAGTTACTGTACTGAAGAATAAATTTGAGACTATTTTTCTTTTTTAGAAAGACCCTGGGACATTTGCTGCTTTGCATCTTGAGGCTTGAAGTCAGCAAGGTTACTACTGACTTCAGTGAGAACAGAGTTAGATTTTCAAGAGCAGCAGCATTGGCCTTTCTCCTGGGACACAATTGAAGGGGTATCTGTAGCAAGAGTAATTGAGTGAGAGTGCTGTAATGAGTCAGGAAAGGGTGACCAAATCATTCCTTAGCACCATCTAATGGCAGAAATGGCCTAGGATTAAGTAGAATCCCAAAGGGCATACAGATCAGAACAGGAAGTGCAATATAGCAATCAGAATCAGATAATATTTACAGAAAAAATAGTGTAATGGCACTAAAATTAAAGGGTGCTCTCACCTGGGATCTCCAGGTATCTAAGAAATCCTGAACTTGAACAAGGCAATTCACGCTGTTGGTCCACAAAGTCACCTTTCCCCCTATGTCCAGCACAGAAGAATCCTGAAACCTATGATTTATGTGATGTAGAGAAGCTGCTCTCTATATTTTCAGACAGTATAGCTCACATGATCTGCAGCTGCATCACCATGTCTTGCTGAAATATAGTTTGAACACACGCTTTTACTGGCACAATTGGAAAAGTAGTGTTTAATGATTGGTGCATTTCAAAAGCCTTGGAAGTTCATTTTGGTTGCAAGAAGTAAATGTTCTCATGTCAATTCAGACTGTCCAAGCCTCTGAACTAGGTGAAACTGCACTTTAACTGGCCTTCCTGATAAGAACCAAGCTTTCTGGGATTTCCCACTTTTGATTGAGCCAGAAATATCACAAGGCCAGACTCTCTCATAGCCACTTCTGGTCTCTGTGAGCATGTCACTAGCATACTTCTCTTCTCCCCTCCTCCATCTGGTCAGAGGGAATCACAAAGGTTCTTCTTTTCTTATGTTTTTGAAGAGGCAGCAGAGGGAGATGGAGACCCAACAAGCGGTTGTCTCTACCCCACATGAAGATCGATGATCTTCCTCACAAGGTTTTCTCATGGCTCTTCCATTGTTATTTCTCTATCTCCACAATGGAAAGTGCCAAACTGAACAAAGGGAAGTGTCAAGTCAGGATTGCTCCTTGTCGTCCAGACAGAGAGGTGGCTAGACACTGACTTTTAAAAATGTCCCATTGTATTGTGAGGCTGTGAAGTCCCGTCCTAATTTTTTTATTTGGAGTGGGAAGGCGAGCAGGTATATACGTTTAATACTTCACCAAACCCTGACCAGCATCATCCTTGCCTTACTTATTGCCTTCAAGTCTTCTGCTAGTTGAGGAATTGTTTTTAATTGAGGATCTAAGAGGGCAATTTTATATGCTACCTACACTGCACAGTTCTTATAAATGCTGCACCATTGTGTGTCATATTCCACAAAGGACATTGTTTAATTATCTTCAATTTGTTTTTAAAGTTATTTCTGAGCAGCTTCAGGATTTTGATGAGTGGAATGGCCTGATTCAGAGCCCCTCACCAGCCCCGTGCTGCAAGTAATAATAGTATACAATTTCCTCCATTCTAATATGTTGCACAGTAGCTACACTTCAGCATTTCTATTATGAAGCCATTTTCCTCCATAAGTAAAGGTGCTTATCGACTAGTTTCATCTAAGAAGTCTCTGCAGTCTTGTACGAGATGGTTCTTAACATGCGGGCTAGACAGATTGCATTGCCATTTGTCAGTCATGATAATCACGTTACCCATGAACCTGTGAGGTACAAGTCTTCATACTGCTGTCTACCCATATTGATTCACACTTTGTTTACACTACATATATGTGGTCTTTTTTCCATATCTTGACTGTTCTATAGTTACTGTGGAAATCAGCTTGTGATTGGCAGATGATTGATTCTAGTAGTGGAAAGAAATCCATTTGATCCATGTTCTGAAATGCAGTAAGATCACTAATTGTCACCTCTTTGATCTGCAAACACAGTCATTCTCCATAAAAAGTTCTATAGGGTCTCACTTCACTTCTCAGCAAAGAGTAAAAAGTAAAGTAAGTAAAAAATTGTACTTAAAAAAACTCCACGCCACCATTCATTTCCTAGCATGGATTGGAGTATGAGAAAAATAACTAATTATTATTATGACAGTCTACTCCTTCTCTGGTTCTGATATGGAACCCATGAGGCACTGCAGGGTAGACTATTTTCATTGAATAAGTGGGGTAAAATTTTGACCTGATTGAAGTCAATGCTAGATGGGGCCAGGATTTCCCATGTACTATTTATTTTCCCACTCAAAGGTTTTCTGCATGATTAGAATGACTTCAATAAAAGTATTAAATAAATAAATACATAAATAAGCTGATTATTGCACATAAAAGACTTGAATCTGAAAAACTGTACATTCAAACACGTTGCACCACAGAGTCCTAGATAAGGCCAGAAGGGACCACTGTGCTCATCTCTGACCTCCTGTGTAACATAGGCCACAGGACTTCCCCAAATTAAATATACAGTGCTCACTTTATTTTATTTTTATTACAAATATTTACACTGTAAAAATGATAAACAAAAGATATAGTATTTTTTCAATTCACCACATACAAGTACTGTAGTGCAATCTTTTTATCATGAAAGTGTAACTTACAAATGTAGCTTTCATTTGTTACATAACTTCACTCAGAAATAAAACAATGTAAAACTTTAAAGCCTACAAGTCCACTCAGTCCTACTTCTTTTTCAGCCAATTACTAGGACAAACAAGTTTATTTACATTTAGAGGAGATACTGCTGCCTGCTTCTTATTTACCATGTCACCTGAAAGTGAGAACAGGCATTGCCATATCACTTTTGTAGCCAACATTGCGAGGTATTTACATGCCAGATATGCTAAACATTCACATGCCCCTTCATGCTTCGGCCACAATTCCAAAGGACATGCTTCCATGCTGATGATGCTCTTAAAAAAAAGATGTTAATTAAATTTGTGACTGAACTCCTTGGGGGAGAATTGTATGTCTCCTGTTCTGTTTTACCTGCATTGTGCCATACATTTAATATTATAGCAGTCTCAGATGATGACCCAGAACATGTTTGCTTTAAGAACACTTTCACAGCAGATTTGACAAAAAGCAAGGAAGATACCAATGTGAGATATCTAAAAATAACTACAGCGCTTAACTCAAAGTTTAAGAATCTAAAGTTCCTTCCAAAATGTGAGAGGAATGAGGTGTAGAGCATGCTTTCAGAAGTCTTAAAAAAGCAACATTCAAATGCGGGAAGTACAGCACCTGAAACACCAAAAAAAAAAAATCAGTCTTCTGCTGGTGGCATCTGACTCAGATGATGAAAATGAACATGTATTACTCCACTCTGCTTTGGATCTTTATCGAGCAGAATCCATCTTCAGCATGGACGCATATTCTATGGAATGGTGGTTGAAGATGAAGAGATATATGAATCTTTAGTGCATCTGGCATGTAAATATCTTTTGATGCCAGTTACAACAGTGCCATGCAACTGCCTGTTCTCACTTTCAGGTGACACTGTAAACAAGAAAAAAGAACAGGAGTACTTGTGGCACCTTAGAGACTAACAAATGTACTGGATCATAAACTTTTGTGGGCTACAGCCTACTTCATCGGATGCATAGAATGGAATATACAAGAATCGTGTATATATGTATAAATATATATACACACACACACACACATATATATATACATACATATAGAGAAGATACCATACCAGCTCTAAGAGCCTAATTAATTAAGATGACTTGTTATCTGCAGGAAAAAAGTTTTTGTAGTGATAATCAAGATGGTCAATTACAGATAGTTAACAAGAAAAGGGCAGCATTATCTCCTGCAAATTGTAACCAAACTTGTTTGTCTGAGTGACTGGCTGAAGTAGGACTGTGTGGACTTGTAGGCTCTAAAGTTTTAACTAGTTTGATTTTTGAATGCAGTTATTTTTTGTACATAATTCTACATTTATAAGTTCATCTTTCATGATAAAGAGATTGCACTACAGTACTTGTATTAGGTGAATTGAAAAATACTATTTTTTTTGTTTTTTTACAGTGCAAACTTGTAATCAAAAATAAATATAAAGTGAGCAACGTACACTTTGTATTCTGTATTGTAATAGAAATCAATATATTTGAAAATGTAGAAAACATCAAAAATATTGAAAAAAATGGTATTCTATTATTGTTTAACAGCATGATTAATCAAGATTAATTTTTAAATCACTTGACAGCCCTACTTTTCACACAAACATCCAATCTTGATTTTAAAATTGCCAGCAATGGAGAATCCACCATAGTCTTTGCTGTCATGTGTCCAATGGTTAATCACTTTTAAAAATTTGAACCTTAGTTTTAGTCTGAATGTCTAGTTTCAGCTTCTGGCCAGTGGATCTTCTTATATCTTTGTCTGCTAGGCTGAAGAGCTCATTATCAAGTTTGTATTCCCTAGGCAGGTATTTATAAACTGTAATTAAGTCATTCCTTACATTTCTCAATGTTAAGCTAAATAGATTGAGCTCCCTAAGGCAATCACTGTAAGATCTGTTTTCCAATCTGTTAATCATTCTTGTAGCTCTTCTCTGAACCTTTTCCAGTTTATCAACATCCTCTTTGAAATGTGGACACCAGACTGGACACAATATTCAAGTAGTGGTCATACCAGTGCTAGATGCAGAAGTAATGTATCCTTTTTATTCCTACTTCATATTCTCCTGTTTATACATCCAAGGAACGTCTTAGCCTTTTTAACTACCACACCACACTAGGAAATCACAAGAAGCTGAGTATCCACAATGACTCCCAACTCTTTTTCAGAGTCACTGTTTCCCAGGATAGAGTCCCTATCCTGTAAGTATGGCCTGCAGCCGAGGGACGTCCTGGACGCCGCTTCCAGCAGCTCCCATTGGCCTGGAGCAGCGAACTACGGCTAGTGGAAGCCACAATTGGCCGAACCTGTGGACGCGGCAGGTACACAAACCGGCCTGGCCTGCCAGGGGATTTCCTTAAAGAAGTGGCGGAACAAGTTTGGGAACCACTGTCCTAGAGGTATGACTTTATATTTGCATTAAATTGCATATGTTTCTTGTGTCTAGCTTACCAATTGATCCAGATTGCTTTCTGTCAGTGATCTGTCTTCATTATTTACCACTCCCCAATCTTTGTGTCATCTTCAAAACATTACAGTGACAACTTACCTCTCTCCAATGTGAGAGCTCACCATTCATGCCCAGCCTTTGTTTCCTATCTTTCAATCAGTTATTGAACAATGAGATGGCCTTCTCTCTGATCCCACGACTGCCTTGTTTGCTTCAAAACCTTTGGTGAGGAACCTTGTCAAAGGCTTCTGAAAGTCCAAGTCCAAGTACACTATATCAATTTCTCCACATTTGTTGACCCCCTCAAAGAATTCTAATAGGTGGGTGAGGCATGATTTCCTTTTACAAAAGCCATTTTGACTCTTTTCCAACATATCATGTTCACATATGTGTTTGATAATTCTGTTCTTTACTATAATTTCAACCAATTTTCCTGGTACTGAAGTAAGGCTTACTGACCTGAAATTGCCAGGATCACTTTTTTAAAAAAATCAATGTTACCTTAGCTACCCTCCAGAAATCTGGTACAAAGGCTGATATAAGTGATAGTTTTCATACCACAATTGGCAGTTCTGCAATTTCATATTTGATTTCCTTCAGAAGTCTTGGTTGAATATTGTTTGGTCCTAGTGACTTATATTTTAATATATCAATTAGTTTTCTGACCTCCTCATGACACCTCAATCTGGAACAGTTCCTCAGATTTATCAATGAAAAAGAATGCCTCGGATGTGGGGATTCCTCGCCCCCCACCCCCGCCCCAACAACCTCCACAGTGAAGGCCAATGCAAAAAATTCTGTTAGCATCTCCACAATGGAAGCTCTTCATGGACTTCAAAAAATTATTAGTGTTAGTTTCTGTTCTGCTCTTAAATACTTTCTTGGCCTGCCTTATTATACTTCTACATTTGACTTGTCAGAGTTTATGCTCCTTATTTTCCTCACTAGGATTTTATTTCAGTTTTAAAGGATGCCATTTTGCCTCTAGCCACTTTTTTCACTCTGCTATTTAGCCATGGTGGCATTTTTTACTGCTTTTTTTTTTTTAAGTACAGGATGCATTGTGTTTGAGCTTCTGTTATGGTGTTTTTAAGTAGTCTCCATGCCATTTGCAGGCATCGATTATTCATTTTATTTTCTGTTTAACTAGCCTCCTCATTTTTGTGCAATTCCCCTTTTGGAAGTTAAATGTTACTGTGGTAGGTTTCTTTGACATTTTTCCCCCACAGGGATATTAAATGCAAATATATTATGGTTACTATTACCAAATGATTTAGTTGTATTCACCTCTTGGATCCTATCCTCTTCTCCACCTAGGACTAAATCAAGAATTGTCTCTTCCCTTATGGGCTCCAGGACAAGATGCTACAAGAAACAGTTATTTATGGTGTTTAGATATTTTATCTCTGCACCCCTTCCTGAGGTGACAAATACCCAGTCAATCTGAGGATAGTGAAATCCCCCATTTCTGAATTTTCTGCATCCTTAGCCTCTCTAATCTCCCTGAGCATTTCACATTCCCCATCACCATCCTCATCAGGTGGTAGACAGTATCATCCTCCTGATATACTCTTAATCTTCAAGCATGGGATTTCTATCCATAGATATTCTATGGTACAGTCTGATTCATTTAAGATTTTTACTTTATTTGACTCCTTTCACATATAGTGCCACTCCCCCAGCAACATGACTTACTGTGTCATTGCTACATATTTTATATCCTGGTATTACCATGTCCTATTGATTATTCTCATTCCACCAAATTTCCACAATGCCTATTATATCAGTATCCTCAATTAATGCCAGGAACTACAGCTCACCCATCTCTGTATTTGGATTTCTAGCATTTGTATATAAGCGCCTGCACATTTTGTCAACATTCATTTACTTGCCTTCATGTGTGCTTACATTTGACAGTTTTTCATTAGCTCCTACATGTACTTTACCGACATCTTTCCTGTCGTCTTTACTAGGATTTAGAGTTTTCCCATTAATAAATTGATCCCTAAGGGATGTCTCTGCCCGATCTGTTAGCTTTCCCCCAGCCTTTAGTTTAAAAACATCCTCTATATGCCAACAGTCTGTTTTGGTTTAGGTGGAGTCCATCCTTTCAATATAGGCTCCTCCTTCCCTAAAGGTTCACCAGTTCCTAATAAACTTAAACCCTCCCCCTATGCCATCATCTCTTCCATGCATTGGGACCCCACAATGTCTTTCTGACTCTGTGCTTGGAGCTGGAAGCATTTCAGAGAATGCTACCATGGAGGTCCTAGACTTTATTTTTTTATATAGCAGTTTATATTTGCCTGCCAGGACCTCTCTTCTATCTTTTCTTATGACATTGGTACCTACATGTACCATGACTAGACCTCACTATAAACATACTTAGCACGGTTTCAGGGCAACTGTAACTATATACCCCCTCTGAGGGATCTCGAGGGCATTTACTTAAAGATTTTTGACGGCCTGCCATCATCTGTCTTGGGCAGAAACCCAAGGTTTTAAGGCTGCACAGTTCCCTGATTTGTACAGTGATATTCCCAGCAACCCAGACTGCCCCAGAAGCAGCCCTTTCACTTTTCTTTCTCTCTGAGGGCAATGAACAATTTCAGATAGCTCTTTCTAAGCAAGCACATTTAATTTTAAGTTAAAAGCATTACAGAAAAAATCTTAAAACAAAGAAACCTACACGCAAGCTAAAAAGCTTATAAGAGGTCATCCCCCAACTTCATCCTGGGGCTCAAGTAGATTCAGTCCTTCAAAACCCACAGCTGGATTCCCCCCATGGTTACAAGTTCATATTCATCTTAGATCCAGAACCAGAACCTCCAACCAGGCAAATCAGCTGTTCCTTTATACAGACTGAGCCTTTGATTTTGGCCTTTTTTAATAGGTAATCAGCAGGCAATGACTCCTCTCCTGTAGGCTTGTCTGAAAAAGGCTGATTTTGGGGGGAAATCACATTATTTTTTCCATAGGAATTCTCCAAGAAATCCACTTTTCACGTATTGTCCCAAAAGTCCATACTTGTCTGCCACTTTTGCAATATAGTTTTTTGATTTCACAGATGTTGTATCTATCACATCTCCCCCCAGAGAAGCTGCATACAATCCCAGCCCACAATAATACATCAACTTAATAAAACAAGGTCTTTCAAGTATATTACAGGAAACTGCCATAGCTGCCACAACTCCCACTCAATATGATTCCCTATTTATAATTGCATTTTGAGACCTATCATTTAAGCAGTTTTTAATCCATTTAATGTGTGCTATATATCATTCTACTTTTTAATAAAAATGTTCTGTGGTACCCAGTCAAATGCCTTGCAGAAGCCATAAACCAGCCATATTTGACAATCCTTTTGAAAATGTAATTCTAAATATCTTATTGTAACACACTGCAAAAAATGCTTCCTTAGAAGAGAGAGGCTTTTAAAACTCAGTTACATATTAATCCAAAAGGAATGAGTCTCACTTGAAATGAGTGTGACTTTGTCAGCTCTGAGTTTCTTTTTTGGAATTCCCTGCTATGTCAGAAGCAACAAACCCAGCAGCACTTATTCCCTGCGTGTGAAGTCTGTCTAGATTCTGTCATATCTAGTCATACATTTGATTGTTTACATAGTAGCTAGTCCCAAAAGTTTATTTTAGAGGCTTCTGATTACCACTATAAATTTCAAATGTGAATCTTCTTTTTCTCCCCTTCTCTTTTCCATTTCCTCTTCACCTGTCCTCAATCAGACTTCTTTACTTGTTGCAATAAACTACTTTGTCTTCACAAACATTTTATATTGCTAATTATTTTTACTGCCTATTCCTGTATCCCATTTTATTCATCCAGCATACTATCCCAGCCCATGGTTGTGTGTTTGCTTTACATAAAAGAGGTATATAACTCAGGTCAGGACCAGACCAAACCAAACTGCCTAATATAAAGAGTGGAAGTATTGCAGCTGCCATAATTAGCAGAAAGAGATCAAGTGATGAAAGGTTGGAAGATTTTTTTTTCCACCCTGGTTCAGGAAAGATCCTTTTTCAGGAAGGCAATTAAGTATCAATTCCAAGTGCTTTCCTGAATTAGGCCTTGAACCCTCAAATTCCACAATGACAAAGCATGATTCTTCCAGCTCCTAGCAGTTTTTATTGACACCACATCTTCCTGCTCATGAAGAAAGTCATGTGAGCCTATCTAGTGAGGTCCTATAGGGACAAAGAGAACTTGTATTTCTAATTCACGGAGAACATCACAGAGATCAAAAGGCCTGCTTCCTTCCATACAAACCTATATCTTCACTCTCATACTGCTCAGATCCTCTACCAGGGGAGTTTGTATGGCTGCTAAATGTATGCCACCCTCTTCTGTTGTTACTGCTCCAAAAATGGCATTCCCAACATCTCTGTGTGCAAGTGAACGCAAATATTTTCATTGATCTGTTTCATGATAGGTATCTTGTTATTCAGAACTTTTTACATGAATTATAGGTGCTTGGAATTATTAGACTCATGATGCGGGCCAAGTTTTTAGTGTTGCAGTAAGGGTGCGTGTGTGTTAAAAGTTGCATTTCCTATGAGCAATGGACAATAAGCAGTATAGGCATTTAAGGAACTAATCTTCCTGCTCAGCTCAATTGGTTGTGTTGTTGTTAATAAAATTATATTAATGGATGTAAGGCACCTCATAGATGCAACAGATTTGAGTTTTAATAAAGTAATTGACACAGCATATCACCAAACTGTACTCCCAAAATGAATTCAAATGGCCTTGGATATGAACACTGTCACATAGACTAAAAATTGTCTGAATGATCATAGAAGTCCAATGAGAGGGAGGTCCTATACTGTTTACATTGGTGATATGCAAGAAGGGGTTAACAGCCTGATAAAGTAGCTCATAGATAGTACTAAAGTGAGAGACATTGTGAACACCTGTGGGGAAGGAGAAATTGTAGAAAGAGACTTAGGGTGAGTTTTTCAAAAAAAGCCTAAAAGAAAGTTAATGGCACATCTGCCTCTAAATCACACAGACTCTGAAAATCCCACCATCAGACTGGTTAGCAATGTGTGCCTACAGAAAATTTCATGTTAAAATATCAGGGGGAATATAATCTAAAAACCATATATTCTACAGTGAGAGAAACAGTAATGCTGAAGGAATCCTAGCAGAACCATTGATTATAAGGCCAGAAGGGACCACTGTCCTCATCTAGTCTGACCTCCTGTATGGCACAGGCTATAGGACTTCCTTAAATTAATTCCTGTATAAACTAGGGCATCTAATTTAGAAAAACATCCAAGATATCTGGTGATGGAGAATCCAGCACAACACATGGTAAATTGTTCCAGTGGTTATTTACATCAACATCATCATGGCAACTCCCAAAGGAATATAGCCTTCTTGTAGATCAGGGGTTCTCAACCTTTTTCCATCTGAGGCCCCCTCAACATGCTATAAAAACTCCATGGTCCAGCTATGCCACAACAACTGTTTTTTTGAATATAAAACCCATGGCCGGCGTTAAGGGATAGCAAGCAGGGCAATTGCCTGGGGCCTCATGCCTTGCGGCCTCTGCAAAACTATATTGCTCAGGCTTCCCATGCAGTGGGGCTTCGGCTTTCTACCCTGGGCCCCAGTGAGTTTAATGCTGGCCCTGCTTGATGACCCCCCAGAAACCTGCTCGCAGCCCCTGAAGGCGCCTTGGATCCCTGGTTGATAACCACTGTTGTAGATTAAGTGCCAGTTCTATTGATCTCAAGCAATACGCAAGATATCAGAATGAACCTTCTATAAGGCTTCATTGGTCATTTTCACCTCAGCAGCAGAGAAACTCATGGCCGTTTCAGCTACAAGGACAACTGACCAGATTATTGCAGGTGGTTGGCCTCAGCATGACACTCTCAGGATGTAAACATACTGACCACAAAGGGTTGATGGTTAATTACATTCACTGTTAAAAATGTTTATCTTATTTCCAGTGTGAATTTGGCTAGCTTCAGCTTCCAAAAGTTGCAGTGCAAAGCAAGCTAAATGTAAATTTACAGTGCAACATAGCAACCCAGTGTTGCATTGGCCTTTTCCTATGGGTTGGATGCTGCAGTATCACTGTTGTATTTTGAGGTGGGCCTGACTGAACACTGCCAAACAGCTTCACTGGCTGATGCATTTATTCAAATTCTGAACTGCACTGGATCCTGTCACATTCCCATGAATGTTTGTGCATAATAGGGAATAATAAAGATGGTGACAAATTGGAGCATATTCAGAGAGGAACAAAAATGATCAGGAAATTGGAAAGATAGACTTCTGTAGAAGGTTTGAAATAGCTAGATGTGTATGGAAAAGTGATGATTTGGAATGAATGAGGCATGATTAATGTCTGCAAATTGAAAGTGTGCAAACGTTAAGGAGGAAGAGGAATTATTTAGGGTGCAACCCAATGTTATAATTCTGAAAATTGTGATATACTTAGAAGAGGAAAACTTAAGGTGAATATCATGGAGATTTTCAGCTTGGAAAAGAGACGACTAAGGAGGATATGATGGAGGTCTATAAAATCATGGCTGACGTGGAGAAAGTAAATAAGGAAGTGTTATTTACTCATTCTTATAACACAAGAAGTAAGGGTCGCCAAACGAAATTAATAGGCAGCAGGTTTAAAACAAACGAAAGAAAGTATTTTTTTCACACAACGCACAGTTAGTCTTTGTAACTCATTGCCAGAGGATGTTGTGAAGGCCAAGATTATAGCAGGATTAAAACAAGAACTAGATGCATTCCTGGAGGATAGGTCCATCAATGGCTATTAGCCAGGATGGGCAGGAATGGTGTCCCAAGCCTCTGTTTGCCAGAAGCTGGGAATGAGTGACAGGGGATGGATCACTTGGTGATTAACTGTTCTATTCATTCCTTCTGGGCACCTGGCATTGGCCACTGTCAAAAGACCGGATACTGGGCTAGATGGACCTTTGGTCTGACCCAGTATGGCTCCTCTTATGTTCTTATGAGAATGGTGATTCTATTAGGCTATGAAATAGGGGCCACAAGGAAGTGGGAGATGCACATCAAACCTGTCCATTGTTCTCTATATTGACTTCCTGTACACTGAGTCAAGTTCAAGGTCTCAGTCCTTATCCTCAAGGCACTCAATGGCCTCGGCCCAGCATATCAAAAAGATTGTCTAAAGCTCCAAGACACATGTTGTAATCAACAGGCACAATGAAACTTTCCACCATAAGAGATAAGATAGTCTGTGCAAGTGTCAAGAGTTTTTTGGGGGGCCCTGTCCAAGACTGAGGGATGATTTCCCACAAGAACTAAGCACCATCACAAATGTTGCCACCTTCTGATTCAAGTGCAAGGTGGACTTCTCGAAGCTTGCCTTCTCTAATATAAACATATATACAGGTGTACATTTAAAAAAAAAACCTACCAAAATAAAGAGGAGACAGGCTAGTAACTATGGCAGAAATGAAAGAACTGAATGTGGCAAACACTTGGTACAAAAAGAAGATTGCAAAAAGGTGTACGTGGATCGCTCCAAACGTGAAGAGTAAGAATGAAATCAACTATATTTTAGTCAATAAAAGGAGCATCGTTCAAGACATCTCTGTGGTGCAGCCCTTCAATACTGGCAATGACCATTGCCTGCTTAGAGAAAAGTTGATTTTCAGCAAAGTAGTGGAAAAGAAAGCTTTGCGGATGGCAAACAGGAAACAGCGTCCAAAGACATTCAATGAAGCAAAGCTGAAGAAAGAGATTTCTGGGTTTGACTGGAGCCAGGCAGAAAAGTGTGATGAGGACTATAGTATCTTTGCTGACAAGCTGAGATGTTACATAAAAGCAGCTGAAACTGAAAAGATGAAGAAGTGAAGAATCTCAAATAAAATAAAAAACTTATTAGGGAAAGGGGGAGGGATAGGTTGGTGGTTTGAGCATTGGCTTGCTAACCCCAGAGTTGTGAGTTCAATCTTTGCAGGGCCCACTTAGGGATCTGGGGTAATATCAGTAGTTGGGCCTGCTAGTGAAGCCAGGGAACTAGACTCAATGACCCTTCAGGGTCCCTTCCCATTCTATGAGAGAGGTATATCTCCATATATTTTATTATTTTTATTCTATTCTATTATAGAAGCAGAGAAATCTGAAAAAGAGCTCAGATAACAATCTCAAGTACTCCATTCTGTGCAAGCTTATATGGCAAAAACTGAAGGATGACTTTGAGGACTTCCAGAAAGAAAAGCTCCTTAAAACAGCTGAATCAAGCATGAGCCTCAGGACGTGCAAGTGGGAATTGGCGCAGTATTGATTGAGCATAACAGCATTGAAGAACAACGACAGAGAGACAGTAATTGACAGAGCAGCGATGGAGGAGGTCTGCAAGGACTTCTATACAGATCTGCTCAAATCAAGAATCAACGTCCCTCTCCCAACGCTCCAACAGTCAGAAGAACACGTCCCCCCAGTAATCGTCAGTGAAGTCCGAAGCGCACTACCCCAGATGAAGAAGGGAAAAGCTCCAGGCAAAGATGGAATAATGTCAGAAATGATTTCCGCAGGAGGAGAAAGACTTTGGAAAGCCCTTGCTTTAAGATTCAGTCGATATCTCGAAGAAGGAAAAATACCATCAAGCTGGAAGGAATTGAATTGTGCTGTACAAGAAGGGAGTTCGAGAAAATCTTAAGAATTATCACCCTATATGCATTCTCTCTCATATCCATAAACTCTTTACAAAAGTGATAATGAACCAATTCTTGCAGAGTCTGGATGAACAGCCAAGACAGCAGGCAGGGTTTCGAAGAAATTTCAGCACCTTCGGCCATATATTTACCCTTAGCCAGCTCCTAGGAAGAGTGAGGAAATACAAACTGCCACTGTGCATTGTTTTCATCGACCATGAAAAGGCTTTCGATAGCATCGAGTTCTACACAATATTAAAGGTGCTTGCAGAGCAGGGCATTAACACGCAGTACATAAGTTTGTTGAAGGAAACGAATACTAGATGTACAACAGACATTACTCTCCTCGAAACTCCCCTCCACATCCCAATCGAGAAAGGCATAAAGCAAGGAGATACAATTTCACTGAAACTATTTACCTCCTGCCTTGAAATGGTTATGAATGGAGAATGATTATCTCATCTCAGATTCACGGACGACATCATACTAATTGCTGAAAGCACCAACCAAATACAGAGCATTCTACAAAGACTCGACAAGAAAAGCAGTCAGGTCGATCTGAAAATGAACCATTGCAAGATGAAATACAAGTGATCAGATGTCTTACAAAAAGCCCGAATAATGGTAACAGGAAAAGAAATTGAACAAGTGGAACAGTACATATATTTGGGGCTATAAGTTAATATATGCCAAGACATGAACAGAGAACTCTCACGAAGGATTCAGGAAGGATGGTGTTATTTAATTCCATCAAGGACAGCCTCAAAAGAAAAATTAACAAGACCACATGTACAAATATCTTCAATTCAATAGTGCTGCCAGCCATGCTGTATGGCAGTGAAACATGGGCACTGATGAAGAGAGAAGAACAGCGGTTGTTGGTAGCTGAAAGGGCAATGGAATGAGCTATGTTGGGAATTTCTCTTCTGGATCATATCCCAAATGAAATTATTAGAGAATGCAGCGGTGTGAAAGATATTGTGGTGGAAAGCAGATATAATAAGATACGATGGGCGGGCCACATAGCACGGTTCACAGACAATAGGTGGACCACAATCATTACTGAGTGGGACCCGCGAGAACAGAAAAGACCACCTGGTCAGCCTCCAAAAAGATGGGAAGATGACATTGTTAAACATTTCAGACGAAAGTGGAGAAGAAAAGCAAGAATGTGAGAAGAACGGCTGACATGTTGTGATTGGCGCAATCTTAACGACAGCTGAAGACTGATCGACCCAGGTGATACAAGTGTGACCAAAATAAAATATTCCACTGCTCACATAATTCTCCCTTTGGGGAGAGGATGAGAGAGTAAATGAACCTGATGTATTAAATGTTAGTCACATCACTTAATGCACTACTGAAAGGCATTCAGATACTATGAAGATCAGGGTGATATAGAACCTATATAGAACAGAACCAATCTTTGACTGGGACATTATAAAATTAGTATGGCCAAAACACTTGCAAATGTATAATAGAGAACAATTTTGTGCTGGTGGAAGGATAGTCTAAATGACCTAATCAGTCTTTTCCAGCTCTTTGGTTCTGATTTTGTATTCACAGGTAGCTTTTGAGTAGCTATGAGGTCTGCTTAACATTAATGACTCATTTTTAGCCTCTCTTAATACCAAGTTGCGTATAGTCTGCACTTCAGTGAATAATACACTTAACTCAATTTCACTCACTCACTGTTATGAAAGTGTCTGGTAAAATATTATCTCCTTCCTTGGTAGCGTTTGACATTTCAGTTTTACTAATCTCCCCCTACAAGTACAAAGTAATTTAAAGAAAAATTTTCATCCTAAGAAGAGCTGTCTTCTAAAGAGGAAGCCACTTATAGAACAGTTACAAAGCTGCCCATCAGCAGCTCAGTCATTTGAGCATTGGCCTGTTAAACTTAGGGTTGTAAACTCAATCCCTGCAGGGGCTGGTTAGGGCTCTGGGGCAAAAATCACAGAATTTCAGGGCTGGAAGGGACCTCAGGAGGTCATCTAGTCCAACCAGCTGCTCAAAGCAGGACCAATCTCACATAAATCATCTGGTGCACTAATTCAGAAGCTCTGAAACTTCCACCATATACAGAATGTTAGAAAAGTGACTTGCTTGCTACAGATGAATGAACTAAATCAAATAACTTACTGTGTTAGGGAATAGGTTAGAAGTAAGCTACTGTTATAATATGAGTTTTGATAAACATCCAAGTACTTTATACATACTTGTAAGTATTCAAATATAAAACTTATAGTCATATTACAGATGGACTGTACTGATTATATAAAGCTACAAAAGCAAGGATCAAAACCATCAAAATATCTTTCTCTCTCAAATGCCAGCATGCTCACTCCATTCTACTATGTAGCTACACTGGGCCAGATTCTCAGGGGTGAAAATTTACTTCATTTATTTGAAGATCTGGCCCATAAAATTCAGATTTTGACTTCCACTTTTTCAATAGATAGTTTCTTAAAATAAAATTAATTCTTGCCTGTTTTCTTAGAAGTGCCAATTTTTCAAACATCTGTATGAAGCATCATGATTTTCTAGGTTTCCAGGACTGAGTGCTAGCATTTATTAGGTTAGATCTGAACCAGAAAACTAACATATTGTCAAATGTATGACCTGAATCTGCATTTTATAACTATTTTAGTTTGTAGTGAGTCAGCAGACAAAACAGGAGTTGTACTGCTAGTAACACTTTTCAGGCCAAAGAAATAGAAGGAAAAAACAAAAACATATTTTGAATGGAGCTGGGCACATTTTTTGGCAAATAGTAAATTCCCTGGACAAATGCATTTTTGTGGGGCAGAAAAATTATTTGAGAATTTGGCTCAAATTCAACCAATAGTTTTGAGGTGGTGGAACGGAAAATGCAAAACAAATAAATAAACCTGAAGCAAAACTATTTTTGAACTAACCTTTTTTTTTTTTAGTTTTTAGTTTTTCAGTTCAGCCATCAAACTGAAAAATCATTAATTCACTCAACTCTAATTCTGAACCTAATATGAGCCTTATTTGCCAAAATACTGTGGAGAGTAGCTGTAATGGTTATATAAGGGTGTGATCTTCAGAGATAAAAGGTCATCTTCCTTTTTGAAGGGTGGAGTTCTGGACTGCAGGAGATAGATCAGACTATGGCTGACACTGGGCTCTCATTTCTCTGTTATGTAATGTTTAAATAAAAATAAAATCAGTTGTTACATACAAACTCCCTGTGCTTTAAGAAAGACACCACACATATATAAGCAAATGTTCAAGTGGTTTGTTGAAATGGGGCCTTAATTAGCAAATATATCGAGAGAATTAGATGGGTGTTACCGTTCCCATTAGCATAATGGACATCTCTCACTTTTTTCTATATTGTTTATTCACTCTCATAACCATTTCATTTTAAAGCTCTTTGAGGCCACAGGTCAAGGGTAAGTGTCTAGTACATCAAATTATAGGCCAATTTTAAAAATGTGTGATTTGGATGTATACTAAAGTCCTGATTCAAAGCCCATTGAAATCTTTGGATCAGGCCCTTATACTGTACACAAGCTATGAATCAGAGGCTCCCTAAAAGGATCAGAATTTGTGCATCTCTGAAATCTGTCTGTAAATACGTAAGGTGCTAATTTCGCTATAAGCTTATAAAGTTATTTTCTCTTCGACTGCTCTCATTCTCAAAAAAAAAAAAAAAAAATCCAACGGAATCAATAAAAATATTGGGTGCTTTCAGGATAACTTTTTCATGATGACTGTTGAACAGAAACAGTGAGTGAGTGAGCATAAAGCAGTTTGTTCAAAAGATATATGAGATATCTGAGTCTCTGCCAGACAGCTCTCTCCAGCTGTAAGGTACATTTGGGAAGGGTTGAGCTCAGGCTGTAGGATTCTCTGTGGACTGTCCACAAGCTGGGAAGGGACTTTCAGGGAACAATTTGTTCTGAGCTAACGTTTAACACTGAAAACTGAGCCAAAACATGGCAAGAACAATAGAAAAATCAAAACATTTTGTTTAAAACTTGGCTTTATTCTTATTTCCATGCTCTGATCTCTCAAAATAGCACTGGTGCTACATTTGCCTGCCATGTTCTTTTTTAATCTTCTTTATGGAAGCAGTACAAAGTTTCATCACCTTATTTCAAGGACAATCGAATTGCTGCAAGCCTAAGAGTAGCAGTGTAGCTTCTTACCAGGAGTTACATTTAAATTCTTTTTGCGAAATCCAAAACTTTGGTGCGTATTTTATTAGCAGACCAATTTATTCACAATAAAAAATTGACAAAGGACCAGATTATCGGCTCTGTTGCGTATAAATATGACATAGCAAACAAGTGGATGGCTACCAGGGAGTTGGGTATAATGTCTCTTTGGCTCCCTGCCTGATGCTTACTTCAGCACAAGCTAGAGCAGTCTAGGGTCTGCTCTAACATGCTCCAGCTAGCAACAAGCTCAAAGAACCATCCTCCGGTTGAGCATGGCTCTGTGTAACCCATTCTTGCCACTCCTCCTGCCCATCATAATACCATCCACATGCCCCTTCTCATATCCAACATGCACTTTTTTGTCCAGGATTGTGAGGAGGGTGGTATAGAAATCAGTTATGCTGACTCTGCACTCACTGGGCCAGTCTCCTCTCTCTCTGTACAACCTGAATAGTGTAAGGGAGCACAGTAGGGAAGAAAATCTGACTCAAAGATTTGGATACTTGTACTACATACATCTTACTTGGGCAAAGTTTCTTTAATTTGTTTATTTAATTGAAAACTGATGAGATTGGAGTGGGAAAATTGCTGGCCACAGTTTAAAGAAACAGAAAGGGAGCTCCAAATATGGGAGCATTTCTGTGTTTCCTGTAAGTCAAGCCTAGTTTACACCAGTGCCGTAAAGTGATGTAACTTACGCCAGTTAAGTTACATAACTTAAGTCGACATAGCTTACACTGACTTAAAACGGTGCCAACACCATGATATTTCAACAGGAGTTGCTCTCCTGTCAGCATAGCTTCCTCCTATTGTTGAGGTGGTTTAATTAAGTCAATGGGAGAGCACTCTCCCATTAATTTATCGTGTCTTCACAAGTCCCACTAAATCGATGCCGCTGCATTGATCACACTGATTTAGTGTGTAGTGTAGACAGGGCCCTAGTAATATCTATCATAATCTTCATGCCTCTGCTTCAAATAGGGCAAAGAGAAAAGGATTCCAAGCAAACCAGTTGAACCTGTGGTCCCATATAGAGCTATGTAAACCTGGCCAAATATCTCTAGTAAACGGAGCTAGTTTAAAAGATGAGGGTTTGTCAGTATCTAAATTACCTTTTCTTCAACACTCATTTAACAAAGTCTAGTGCTAATTATGTCAGTGATAATAGCCACTCTTCACTTCCATCATCTCAGTTCTCCCAATCCATGGTGATTAACATGCCCATTAATAACTTTATTATTACTTGTTTATTGTGATAAGTTCATGGCGGAAAGGAAATCCCATACAAGCTGTGAATGAAATAGATGACAATTAACATAAAATACATTAAAAATACTGTAAGAAAGCTGAACAATTAATCAGCACCATGTTTTATAGTAACACGTGTATGCACCAATGCATTGCTTCCAGCAATACAACAGCTGTTCTTTTACGCTTTTTTAACATCTTCAAGTAGTTCTTCTTTCATGATAAATTACAGCAGAGTTGGCCTGCCTGGGTAACATTATGCATTAATGTAACTACCCAGAATTAAACAAGGTTTGCAAAATACCTCATAATCAAGCAACCTATGAGTCCCTATGAATAGCTGGGTCATAGTGCATTCCATTGATTAGAGTGCTGAAGGGGGGACGTAGGAGATGTTGGTTCTAGTCCTTGCCCTAACACTAGTCTGCTGGAGGACCCAGGGCAAGTCACTTCACCCATCTATACACTGGGGATAACAATGCTTGCTTGCTTTGTAGACTGTTTTGAGATCTACAGACGAAGAGGCAAGCATTATTGTTACTACTAATACTGAAAGGTAAATTTGGAACTCGTGTACGTACACCTTCACTCCAGCCTGTTGGCCTCCATTCCTATTGTTGAGGAGGCAATGTAAGTTCAGCATCCTGCTATCCTGCTTCACTCCCAGATCATCAGGAGATGCCCTGGAAGTCCCTTTCCCATCTCCTTTATGGTGTTTTTGGAAGCTACCTAATAGGTGCTTCTCAGGGTAGCTGCTCAGTCAGGGGTCTGTGTACCCTGGGAGTATGCAGAGGTCTTCCAGGGGGTACGTAAAAAGCACTAGCAAAGTCAGTACAAACTAAAATTGCATACGAACCGTGTTCTCTTTGTACTGCTTTATATACTATACACCAGTGGTTCTTAAACTAGGACCACCGCTTGTTCAGGAAAGCCCCTGGCGGGCTGGGCCAGTTTGCTGCATCCACAGGTTCAGCCATTCGCAACTCCCATTGGCCTCAGTATGCCACTCCAAGCCAATGGGGGCTGCAGGAACAGTGGCCAGCACATCCCTCGGCCTGTGCCATTCCTACAGCCTCCACTGGCCTGGAGCAGTGAACCATTACCAGTGGGAGCCGTGATTGGCTGAACCTACAGATGCGGCAGGTAAACAAACTGGCCCAGACCACCAGGGGCTTCCCCTGAATAAGCAGCAGCCCTAGTTTGAGAACCACTGCAATACACTGAAATATAAGTGCAACATTTATATTCCAATTGATTTATTTTATAATTATATGATAAAAATGAGACAGTGAGCAATTTTTCAGTAATAGTGTGCTATGCCACTTTTGTATTTTTATGCTTGATTTTGTAAGCAAGTAAATTTTAAGTGAGGTGAAACTTGGTGGGTACTCAGGTCAAATCAGACTCCTGAAAGAAGTACAGTAGTCTGGAAAGGTTGAGAACCACTGTTCTAGAGCAGTGGGACCCTGTTAGCATCTCCGATGAGTCCTCCTGCACTGCCTTTTTAAAATTTAAAAGGTAACATACAGATGGAGAAAGGCATTCCTCCCTCCATTCCCAAGAATCACTTAGGGTCTGATTTTTCAGTGATGCTGAGAACCCAGAGATCCCACTTTCCTTAGTTGAAATTATGGGCGACTAGCATTTCTGAATATTAGGCTCCTGTTATCTGAGGTGTTCGGGATGAAAAATGCAACAGGGAACACAAGGCAGCAGTGTCCGATTATGTATTCTACAAAGGTTTAAACATGAAACTAGAAGCTACTTTAGTGGCAGAGGAAGCACTGATGAGATATGCAACCAAGGAAAAGCTAGAAGAGGGCAAGGTGATCAAGAGCAGTGAAGGGGGAAAGGACTAGGGCCACAAAAGAGAGAAGGAAAGGGGAAGTGACGGTGGAGGGGAGCATGTGGAAGGATAAAGTATATGGAGGTGTGAAAGTATACTGCTGAAAAACTAAGCAGCCAGATCTTTATTACAGCTTTGTTTTTTCTCTTTCCCTCTCTGCTCCTTTTCTTAGAATCTCTTCTGAAGCCTACCAGTCCCAAACTATTCCAATCTGATTAGCACTTTCAGGCAAAATGAATTCCCTATCCCTCTTTCCTGTTTTATTAACTTAAAAAATCTTGGATTGTTTTTTTAAGCCATTTAGATAGGTCCTAGTCAAGCAATACACCTAGGTAAAAGCTTAACTTTGAGCATGTGAATGCTCCCATTGACTTTACTGGGACTACTCACATGCTTAAAGTTATGCACCTGCTTATTAAGTGTTTTGCTGTATCAGGGCCATAGTTACGTTTTAATTGTTGTAATTAACCTATGTAAGCAGTTCCAAATTATCATGGAGTACTAATTAATTACACTGTCATGTGACTGATGACAGTAAACATATGTAAGCATTTTTAAAGACACGGCCGAGTATCAGAAAATGTTTATATTAAAGGATTCACTTAACTGAAGCAATTAATTGATAACATTCATGCAGTTATTTAACAGTTTTCAAATTGCAGATGGCACCTTTCAGATGCAAAATAGTCCAATTATTTAGCAAAAACTACAGCAAATAATATGTGAAAAATAATTTAAATATGATACAATATGCTTAATGTGTATATAATTCGTACAATGTGGCATATAACCATTTCAGCATTTTTCCATGAGATATCAATCTGCTGATGGCATATGACAAAGTGGCATATTGGTATGTCTTTATATATTTAAAATAGATTTACACATATTTGCGTGCCCTTTTGTCACAGCAAAATTTGGGCTTATTTCCATTTTAATTTGGCTCATCATATGCATATGATGAATTATTAATGAATATACTATGTCAAGTATTAAACGGTTGATTATAGTTCTAAAATATTTAATATAATAAATTTAGTGCTAAACACTCAGCAAGAGAGAGAGGGAATTATCTCACCCATTAGGAAGATGAAGGCAGGCAGTGGAATGTTAAAATATACAAAGAACAGGTCTAAAACTGCTCCCACTGAAGTCAGTTGGAAAACTCCCTTTGACTCCTAAAGAAGGCAGAGTTAGATAATCATAAAAGGGTAGGACTGAAAGGAACCTCAATAGAACATTTAGTCCAGTCTCTTGCACTCAAGGAAGGACTAAGTATTATCTAGACCATTCCTGACAGGTGTTTGTCTAACTTGTTCTTAAAAATCTCGAAGGATGGAGATTCCACAATATTCCTTGATGAAATTTAAGACCATTGCTTCTTTCCCTATCCTCAGAAGTTAATGAAAATAATTTTTCAATTCCCTTCCTTGTAACAATCTTTTAGGTATTTGGAAATTATTATGCCCCACCTTAGTCTTCTCTTCTCCAGACTAAACAAACCCAATTTTTTCAATCTTTCCTCATGGGTCATGTTTTTTAGACCTAATCATTGTTGTTGCTCTTCTTTAGACTTTCTCCAAATCTTTCCTGAAATGTGGCACCCAGAACTGGACACAATACTCCAGCTGAGGCCTTATCAAACGCAGAGTAGAGTGGAAGACTGACTTCTTAGTTCTTGCTTACAACACTCCTGCTGATACATCCCCGAATGATGTTCATTTTTTTTTAAACAGCGTTACACTGTTGACTCATATTTATCTGGTGATCCACTATTATCCCCAGATCCCTTTCCACAATACTCCTTCCTAGGCAGTCATTTCCCATTTTTTATGTGTGCAATTAATTGTTCCTTCCTAAGTGGAGTACTTTGCTTTTGTCCTTATTGAATTTCATCCTACTTACTTTGAACCATTTCTCCAGTTTGTCCAGATCATTTTGAATTTTAATCCTATCATCCAAAGCACTTGCAACCCCCGCCTTCTTCAATTTAGTATCATCCACAAACTTTATAAATGTACTCTCTATGCCATTATCTAAACCACTGATGGAAAGAATGAACAGAACTGGACCCAGGACTGATCCCTGAGGGGCCACATTTAATGTGCCCTTCCAGCTTCTCTGTGAACCACTGATAACTACTCTCTGGGAATGATTTTCCAACCAGTTATGCAACCACCTTATTGTAGCTACATCTAGGTTGTATTTCCCTAGTTTGTTTATGAGAAGGTCATGCGAGACAATATCAAAAGCCTTACTAAAGTGAAGATACACCACGTCTACCACTTCCCACCATCCACAAGGCTTGTTATCCCGTCAACCCTATTAGGTTGGTTCAATATGATTTGTTCTTGACAAATCCATGTTGACTGTCACTTATCACTTTATTGTCTTCTATGTGTTTACAAATTGATTGCTTGATTATTTGCTCCATTATCTTTCTGAGAACTGAAGTTAAGCTGACTGGTCTATAATTTCCCAACTTGCCCCTATTCCCCTTTTTATACATGGGTGCTATATTTGCCCTTTTCCAGTCCTCTGGAATCCCTCCCATCTTCCATGAGTTTTTGAAGATAATCACTAAGGGTCAGATATCTCCTCAGTCAGCTCTTTGAGTATTTTAGGATGTATTTTATCAGGTGGCTGCTGACTTTAAGAAATCTAACTTTTTAAAGCAGTTTTTAATTTGATCTTTCCCTATTTTAGCCTCAGATTCTACTTCATTTTCATTGACATTTGCTATGTTAGATGTTCAATCTCTACTAACCTTTCTGGTGAAAACTGAAACAAAAAAGGCATTTAGCACTTCCGCCATTTCCACTTTTTCTGTCATTGTTTCCTCCCACCCCATTTAGCAGCATGCCTACCCTGTCCTTGGTCTTCCTCTTGCTTCTAATGTATTTTCAGAATGTTTTCTTGTTACCCACTATGTCTCCAGCTTGTTTAATCTCATGTTGTACCTTGGCCTTTCTAATTATGTCCCTATATATCTGTGCATTTTTTATATTAATCCTTCATAATTTGACCTAATGCCCACTTTTGAAAGACTCTTTTTTTGAGTTTGAGATCATTGAAGTCTCCTGGTTAAACCAGGGTGGTCTCTTGCCATATTTTCTATCTTTCCTATGCAGTGGGATAGTTGATCTTATGCCTTTAATAATGTCTCTTTGGAAACCTGCCAGCTCTCTCAAACTTTTTCCCCACAGGATTTGATTGCCATGGGATTTTACCTACCAGCTCCCTGAGTTTGCAAAAGTCTAATGCTGGGTGCTTTTGAAAATCCCACCTAGACTTGATTTTGTTCATCTTCAAACATAAACACCTAAGTTGTCCCTAAAATGTAGATATATTCTCCCAATTTGTATGCATCTGTCTATCTGTTATATGGCCCCCATCACTGTAGTACCTGAACATTTGGGTCAGGTCTTAATATCTTTATTCCCACAACACCCCTCTCAAGTATGGCAGTATTATTATCTCCATTTTACAAATGAGAACCGAGGCACAGAAAAACTAATGGCATGTCTACATTGCAATTAAACACCTGTGGCTGGCCGAGGTCAGCTGGCTCAGGCTTGGTTTACAGGGCTTTTTAACTGTAATGTTCCTGTTCGGGCTTGGGCTGAAGCCCAGGCTCTGGGATCCTTCTTCCTAATGGGGTCTTAGAACCCGGATTCCCAGTCCAAGACCAAATGTCTACCGCAATTAAACAGCCCTGTAGCCTGAACCCCGTGAGCCCAAGTCAGCTGACATGGGCAAGCTGCAGGACATTAATTGCATTGTAGACATACACCAAGTGATTGCCCCAACATTATACAAGAGGTGCCTGCCAGAGCAGGAAATTGAACCTGGGTTGCCCTAACCACTGGATCATCCTTTTTCTCTTATTTTGTATGCAAAAAACCATACTTCAGCACACAAATCACAATCGAAGCAGGTAATTACACTCCAACATCTCTGACTGCACACACAAATGGAGGATTTGCACATGCAGACTTTGTAGGCATTGTAAGATATCTGAATTTGAAAATAAGTTATTTAAATAATATAAAATGAACTAGTCCATTAATTATTTCAAAAGACAATAAGAAATAACATATTAATTTCATTATTTCTTTGTGTTCAAATAAGGACAATAGATTGTTACATCATGGACCATTGGGTATAACTGGTTCACTTGATTTATGTTAACCTATGTTGTTCAATATGCACTGTGTATGCACTGTGGGACTGGAAGTTATGTATGCTGTTAACATGTTTGTGGCTCATGTTGATGCCATTTTTGTGACTGTTCAGTACAACAGATCAAATAATTAAAAAAACTGATACACATATGTATTTGCTACTAGAAAGACTGAAAGTTAAGGACTGCTTTGTTTCTGTTTGAAGGGTAATTTTTAACAAATATTTAAGAAATATTTTAACAAATATTTAGGGCCCAGATTCTCAATGGAAGATAGATGCTTAAACAACTTTGAGGATCTAGGCCTTAGATAACCACATTTTAGCACAAATGGTTAGCTGTTGCAACCTTTGTACCAAAAGTACGATATACACTATACATTATTGCTATTTATCATTCACTAGTCTCGTGTTTAAAAAAAATCAATCAGCCAATCACAATGCCATCACAGAAATAATACGTGCATGTGCGCACGCGCATACGCATACATTCCTTTAGTAACTGTTTGCAGTGTTTTAAAGGTAACGTATTATGCCATTTGTAAGTTGTGGACATTCTTCTTTACTATAAGTCATAGAGGACAATTATTTGTGTAGGGAACAGAGTTCTAATCCCCACTCTGTTCATATGTATGATTCTCTGGTAACTTTTTGTAACGAGGGATACATTTCCAAAGAATTTCTTTTGTAAAGTATGAAAAAATTACTCAAACCAGTTCTCAGTACTAGCTGATTAAAAAATACCTTGATCCAAAATGTTGACCAATGTCACTGTGTCCCTCTGAAGGGGGAAAAGGGCTCCAGCACAGCTCATTCTCAGTCCTGTAAGGTGTTGAACATTCTGGCCCTGATCCAGAAAAACTAACTTTAAATATATGATTAGTTCCATTGACATCAATATAAAGTTAAACACATGTTTATTTGTTGAAGAGCAATGGATTTGAGCACATGCTTAAAGCTAAACATGTACTTAAATGATTCGCTTGTTGGCGCTTAAGTGCTTTGATGTACTGCGTCTCAAATGCTTAGCACCTTACAGAAAAAAAGCATTAGCACCACAGGCCTAGGAGAAGACACTCCAGTTAGTGACACCCGTACTGCTCCTGCTACAGCGTATATGCACCACGCTTGCTTTCTGCAGGTATTGTTGCAAACAGAAATTTGTTCCTACAGCTCTTTCTAGAAAGCAAATGAAAAGAGGTCCAAATGCCATCAAAGTTAATCTGTGATTTTCATATTTGAATAGATGTTTGTGAATATTTTCTTTCTATACTCACGCAGTTTTGCTACTAGCCCTTCTACTGCTATCGCATAAATAGCGCAAGCACCACACTGTGAATAGGCATTTAGGATGCACAGAAGCTGCATTTAGCTCCAATGGAAGAAGTTTATTTCATCATGATACTTCTCGTTTATGGGCTGCACATTGATAATGAACAGAGAACCCTATAATCAGAGGTTGAGTTTAGATTGTTTATCATGGAACAAATATATCGGTTAGAAAATCACAAATCAGTATTTGTTTTGGTATACTTGAAATCATTAAAAACATCAAACTGATGGCTGTTTGTGTATTTCTTAAGCCTGTTGAAGGCATCCAAGCAGAATACCATGAAATTGCATTTTCTCCATAATGGAATTCAGAGCCCTATCAGATCTGATGTAAACAATATCAAAAGTAAACAACCTAATTAATTTATTACTGACATTAGGTCTTCAGAGTTCTGCTTATTCTAGAGAGGGGCAAGCAATGAGAAAGCCTTGGAGGCACAAACCCGGTATTGTCTGTGTTACATGTAAAATATAGAGGTGTTCTCACTGCATCTGAATGCTTGCCAATTGATATGCAACTTCGTTTAGTTGCCTGTGGGGCAACTAAATAAGCTCTCACTTATTGCATATACAAAGAGACTTCAAAGGCGCTTTCTGAGGTTTTGTGCAAGGTTAGTGCCAAAATCAAGTATGCCTTAGCAGCACATCACTGGTGTTAACAATAGACGTTGTGTTTTGAATAATTTTATTTTTCATTGGCAATGGCAAAAGAGGATTGTTTTGTGTTTAAGGCACTGGACTGGGACTCAGAATATCTGGATTCAAGTTCTGGTTCTGCCTTACATGTCTGCTGTGACCTTAGGCAGTTGTGCAGCGCTTCCCAGTCTTCTACTTGTGTCCCTTTCTCCCGCCCTTTCGAGGTCTTGTGAATTTAAAATAAAAGCTCTTCAGGAAAGGGACGGGCTCTCACTTTGTTTTTACAGTGCCCAGCACAATGAGGGCTCAGGCTTACCTGGGGGCTCTAGGCATGCCACCATCATGAGAAAACAAAATTAATTCGCTCCTTTCTCTGCAAGTACACACAGAAGCCATATTCAAAATTCATCTTTGCACAGCCAGAGAGAACTGTGTGAAATTCAGGTTTATTTCATGGAATTTAGCATTAATATTTTTTCTCATTTCGTATCATTTTGTACAGCTCAATTCTCTGTAAATTACACCTTAAGAGACTGATGCAGCTTTCTGGGATAGCCAGGGATTCCCTGTATCAGTTGTACAGCATACAGTAGTCACCAAGAACTTAAGCTCAGGATCTGGATCCCTGCATTTTTATGGGAGGTATAAAATTTGGATTATTCTAAACCAGGAATCCCTCATGTGGTGCCCGCGGGTGCCATGGTGCCCACAGAGCATCTAAATGCGCCCGCGTCCTGGCCAGCGGTAGAGCATCTGCCAAAATGATGCCAAATTTCCACGGTATTTCAGCGGTGACGCCTCTCAATGACACCACTTGCCGCTACAAGCAGCATCATCGAGAGGCATTGCCGCTGAATTTCTATGGCATTTCGGCAGCGACTCCTCTCAATGATGCCGCTTGCTGCTGACAGGCGACGTTATCAAGAGGCGTCGCTGCCTAAATGCCACAGAAATTCGGTGGCATTTCGGCAGATGCTCCTCCGCTGCCACAGTCGCTAAACGAAAAGGTTGGGGACCACTGTTCTAAACTATTCATTCCTTATTTTTAAGTGTTGATTTTAGAGATGATGTGCTAGGTTAATGCACTTTTGTCACTTAGCAACATCAACTGTTCTTTTAAATAAAGTCTTTTTGTTTCTGAAATGTATTTAAATTGCAGTTTAACTCAAACAATTTTGTTTAAAGATGCATATATTTTTAAAGGTAATCTAAAATAGACAAATATTTAAATAAAGACCTAGGTTATCAAATGACATTTACAACTCAGGTATGCAATATCTTAAAATGCATCATTTTAAAATGGTCTGAACACGTTTAAGAAAAGTTAGGGTATCTTGATCTTGACATTTTGATTCTTCCCATATTCTCTTTATACTGCTTGAATGTTGTAATTTCATAAGTACCATGTGGCTGCCAAGAGCTAATTCAGAGGTGAGATCACAATGCAAATTGGCTGAGGGTGTAATATCAGATCTGTAAGTGACATGTTTTATATAACTGTAAAAAAAGATTCTCTCTTGTACTTGGAATAATTGTGTTTAAAGCAGAGATGGGCCCAGACTGTGAGGTCCACAGCCAAACTTCCCCAAAGCTCTGGAGGGTTGGATTTCAGAGGGTTGAGTTCAAACCATTTCTAGTTTAAATAGAAGAAGAAGCTAGCCGGCAACACATGCCTATCCATCTCTAATGTAAGTAAAAAAAGGTTTCTTTATTTTTTTAAAGGAACTGTACTCATATTTGGCTATCAGGTTTACAAATCACACTTATCTGTAAAAAGGTGGCCCACCTAGTTTTTAAAAGTCTATAATCTGCACTGAATACACCCTTTCCCTCATCATCTTTGGGGAGATTTTCAGATACAGAAATGACAGCTGGTTGTTAACTCATGAAAGTCAATGGGAATTAGATGCCTCACTGCCATATTGCCTTTTAAATTCTCTCTCTCCTTATAGTTGAATGTACAATATCCAAACAATAAGGTGAGCAGATCTCAGCTGCTATAAATTGTCATAAATCCACTGAGGGATATGACAATTTACATCAGCTGAGGATTTGCCTTAGGACTAGTGACAATGATTCAAACGAGATATGACTGTGTCAGGCCCTATTGCATGGGCAGCTTGACTGAGTGGTCAGACCCCAGAGTCAGTGTTGTGATCAGCAGTCATGCAAAGGGTCACAGCCAAAGTTGAAAGCCACATGTTAAACTGGAGTTGGAGCCAGAAGTCATGTCATGGGTCAACCCACAGTCAGTATCTAGAGTTAGGGCAAGAAAGCAGGAACAGGGTGTGGTAAAAGGAACAACAAGCAAGGACCCAGGAGAGGAACTTGGTCTCAGGAGTCTAATCACCAGCTGGCTTAACAACTAATTGCTCAGGCAAAGGGTGTGGTAGGAACAGTAAGCTTTAGGCTAAAAGGTGCCCAGTTAGCAGTCTTCTGTTAATCAGATGATCCTTCTGAGGCAACATGTGCATCCTTGGTTTGCAGGGTATGAGCTGTTTCCTTATCTACCCTTCTAGTGTGGTGCAAAGGATAAGGTGCTTAGTAACCCTGCAGGTGTGGGTTCAAAATGTGTAGTGCCTGACCCCCTTGTTCTCCCCTACCTAATGGCAGTCCTCAGGTGCCTTGCGGGCAGGCTTTTCAGGACAAGCCATGTGGAAGGCCTATAGTTTTGCATGGGCGTGATGGACTGGCTCCCAAGAGCAATCTTTGACTGGGAAGGTTGTGGGCCAAATCAAATAATACAGGGTTCCTCTACATATTTGGGAATCCATGATATTCTGAATTATGTACTCCTCATAGCACCAGGCTTAGGCAATGGTGACCAGGAAATTGATCATCAAGAAAAAGTTTCAGGAGGGTTACGTGAAATACCGGCTGGATCTTTCAGGACCAAGGGAGCTGCGATTCAAATGCCACCAGACTGATCTGCCAAAGAATGGTATAAGAGCCTGCACACTGATGGTCCAATTTGTGTGTATGGCCTGTGTGTAGATATTTAGTGAACAACCATACTTTCTGACCAGTCTGCAGATGGGCATGATGTTTGTAGGCTATTTTGGCAGCTTCCAAGTGCTCCTTTATGTAAACCTAGGTTTTGTGACTAGACTGTATGAAATGTGAGGCAGCCATGGATGAGAGGACAGAAGAAGGCAAGCAGGGTTGAAAATTATAACTGCAGTAGAGAGGACTAAAATAAGTGGAAGCATATTCTGCTTTTTTATAAGTGAATTCAGCTAACAGGAGTAATGTAGCCTAGTTATTTTGGCAGTGGTTCAGGAAACAGCGTAGACACTTTTCAGGTACCCAGTTGACCTGTTCCAACTGACCAGTCATTTGGGGATGATGGAGAGTGGATGTGTGAGAACAGACATCCAGGAAGTGAAACACCTGCTTCTAGAACCTGAATATAAACTGAGAGTGTTAATCTGTGGTAAAATGATCAGGGAAACCAGAGATGTGAAAAACAAGTGTGATGAGGAGTCTGCAGACAGCAGATGTATGCATAGTATAAAATGGACAATTTTAGTAAGTTGATCCATGATGGCTAATATGGAGCTGTGCTCTTCAGATTCTGGTAGCTCTACTATAAAATTGAAGGTTATACATGACCAGGCTTGGGAAACTGATTATGGATGGTATCAGGAGGTCAAAAGGCTTACTTCAGGAGATCTTAGTCTGAATGCAGGGGTATCAGGACCTGACATTATCCTGTAACTGTGGTTATCAATATGAGCAGGCTACATGAATCTTGAATTCAGCAGCTTAAATCTTGGGGAAGCCTCGAGGATCTATAGATGGTCATTGTCATAGAAGAAATCATTGACCCAGGATTAATGGCATAGGGAAGTGCCAAGGAGGCCCTTTTTGGATGATGTTATGAGCTTTACAAAAGGATCATTAGGGAAGGCAACTCTAAAAAAGGTAAGATCCACAAAGGAAATGGTGTGATATCGGTATGCCAGGTGGTGGCTCTTCAGGGTTCACTGTTTCCATTAGTACTCTCCCTTTCATGAAAGTGTGTCCACCTTATTATTCTTGTTGCCTGGGAGGTACGTGATTTTAAAGTTGAGCCTTGAAAAGGACAGGACCCAATGTAACTGCATCTGATTCAGCATCTTAGCAGATCATATATGTTCTAGATTTTTGCGGTCTGTTAAGACTAGTATGAGGTGCTTGGTCCCCTTGAAGTAGTGTCACCATGTCTCATGTCCTGCCTTAACTGTGAGTAATTCCTTGTCAGCTATTTCATAATTGCATTCAGCTGGAGTGAGGTTTTTTGGGGGAAATTACTGGGACCCAGTTCTTTTGGATAGTATCACTCCAAGGGCTATATCAGAGACATCAGCCTCAAGGGTAAAGGGTTGGTCTGGATCAGGGTGGGCCAACATTGGGACTCAGGTGAAAGCTAACTATGTATATTCAAAAGCTTGATGTGCCTTCAAGTGCCAGTGAAACTTCCCAAGTTCACCAAGGATGGTGATTATGGGGGATATGATTTTTGTAAAAAACATGGAATAAATCTGCCATAGATTAAAATCCCATTAATTTCTTAATGTTTCAGTTATTCTGGGGCTCTGCCCAATCCCAAACTGCAGACATCTTATGGCAGTCCATCCATAGTCCTCCCGCTAATTGTATAAACCCTAAAAATTAGATGGATGACTGATCAAATGAATATTTGTCCAGTTTTGAGTATAACTCATGCTGTTGCAATCCTGTAAGAACTTCACAGATGTGGTGGTCAGGGCTTGCTTGGTCACTGGAGTAGATTAAGATATCATCTAGATAAGCAAATACATACTGAGCTAGAATGTCTTGAAATATGTCATTAATAAGGTGCTGAAAGGTAATGGGGGAGTTAATAAAGCCAAAGGGCCTTACTAAATATTTGAAATACCCATGCCTAGTTCTAAACGCTGTCTTCCACTCATCCCCTGCCCTGATGCATATTTGATTATATACTCCCCTAAAATCCTATTAGTGAACAGCTGGACTGACCATACTTGATCCAAGAGCTCCAGGATTAATGGCAGTGGGTACCAGTTGTGTAGTTAAGTGCCCTGTAGTCCAAGCAAAATCTCAAAGAGTCACCTTTCTTTTTAATAGAAAGTACTAGGGCAACTGTGGGGAAGGTAGAGTGGAGGATAAAGCCTTTGTCTAGATTTCCTGGATGTACTCTCTTAAGGCTGCTAATGTATGCTTGGACATAGAATACTTGCATCCAAACAGAATTTTAGCTCCAGGTTAAAGGTCTATGGGACAATCGTAATCACAATGCGGGGGTAATGTGCCTTCATTTCATTTTTCAAAGATGTCCTGGTAGTCTCAGTATTTTAAAGGAGGCATGGTTCATCATCATGGAAAATTGTTTTTTCTAGATTCAACAGAGTGACTGGCAAGTGGGAAGTGGAGGGGCCTCTGGGTTCTTGGAGCAGGGTTCTCCAGCTTGAGTTTTAGGATACTGGGTCCTTGAACCAGAAGGTAGTTTTCCTTACAGAAGCTCAACAGGGAAGAAATAATGTGCTGGGACCACATAATATGGAGGTCATGCTGGATTAGCCAGGGTGCCCCCAAAATCAAGGTAAAATGCAGGGACCTAATAAAAGAGTCATAGTACTTCCTGTTGTTCCGCAGTCACCACTTTCAAAAGTACAGACTCCTGAGTAACCAGGCCCAATGTCAGTGGGGACCTGTACACTGTTTCCACCGGGGTGGTTGGGGGTTATACCAGAAAGCCGAGGACCCATGGTATGGAAAAATCAATGAAATTATCCCCCATGCCTGAATCAATCAATGCCCATTGTATGGGGAAGGCCCCTTCGTCCTGTGGGATCTGCAGTTGCAGGTGAATCTGTAGAAGTGAGGAGGAATTAGTACCTCCTGGTTGAACATAATCTTGGGATATTTTGATGGTGGTGCCCAAACTCAGGACCCCAACTGAGCCTAGGCCTAATCTTTTCCCATTGTTGAGCCGGTGGAGATTTTGGCAGGACGTGCAGATAAGGTATGTCCTGCTTCTCTACAGTAGTAAGAGATTTCCCCATCTCCCGTGTTCTCACTCACTTGGGGAGAGGTGGGGTTGCATCATGTCTATCTGCCTGGCTCGGCCAAGGCCAAGTTTCCTTGAGTCTGTGAGCAAGTGCAGTGGGCTTCCTGAATTCCAGTTGTCATTCATGAAGCCTGTTGCCTGTCCTAATATACAGGTCCATAAAGGCCTCCAACCTGGTGGGAGGGTCTACCTGTGCCACCTCATTGTTTAATTCATCACAGAGACCAAGACAAAACTGATGGAGGACTCTGACATCATTCCAGGTGGTGTCTGTGGCCAACTGAGTGACATATGAAGGGGCTAACCCCAGGGTTTGTCATGCAATATGTAAGCAAGTCATCAAAAATGGTGATGAACTCTTGAGGAAGGAGTCTCAGCTTGCCATCACAAGGTAATCCTGCTCTAGAAAGGGAGAGGCCCATGCTAAGTCTTATCCAGTAAGCAAGCTAAGTATCAGTCCCACCTTGACCTGGACCTTGGTGTATTCCTGGGGCTGGAGCATAAATAGGATTAGGTAATAAACCCAAGAAACTTGCTACAGGTGCCATCATATCTCTCTGGTAGTGGAACACTGGGGCCAGTCACCCAAACTGGTGTTATATGAAGAGAAAAATGAGTACCCACAGCTGGTCTGACTTCGAGACTCCTGACAGGCTGCCATCTCTTTCCCCACCTTTCTGCATTGTATATTTCCTGACTTAACAACCTGCTATACTAATACTGGGCCTCATTTGAGCAGAAGCTGACTACTTACACCGAACTGTTAAGTATTTTAGATACTGACAAATAGGAGATTGGGATGAGGCTGCTGAAATCATTATACATGAAAATGGACAGGCAAAGAGCATCCTTCTTCTAAAGTATTTCAAAGATTTTTTGGTAAATGAGATATGTGGAATCTATAGGGGATTGTCACCTTGTAGGTACTCTCATAGGAAAATATTTTCTGCGGAAAATGCTAACTGAAATATATCAATTTTTTGCTCTCCTGGATTAGCACAAGATTTTTAACTTATTGAAGACATTATATTGGAGTGCTATGAGCCTGATTATTTTTTATATTCCAGCTTTTGTATAAATTAATTCCCTTCATGATCTGGCTGATTGACATTTTAAAATGAAAATATTTCATTTATTGCAAACATTGTATTAGAAAATGTAAAGACTGACTTGTTTGAGAGTTAAGATTGATTCCAGAATTTCTCCAAAAAAACTGTTTTCAACTATCTTTTCAAGTACAAGATTGAAGTCTCTGGGCATATTTTCACACCTGAGAGAGTCTTGTAAGAAGAAGCAACTGAATATAAGGTGGGAGATTTTGCATGTTTGTATATTTCCATGTGAGCATTTTTCACTAGAATTTCTGGTTTTCCAAAAGATGAGTTTGGATAATGTGAAAACTATAAAATATCCTACTTATGTTGTACATGAGAAATGTGGCATGGTGCCCATTCTTGAGTATATTGGG
Source organism: Chelonoidis abingdonii (assembly GCF_003597395.2). Lineage (NCBI taxonomy): Eukaryota > Metazoa > Chordata > Testudines > Testudinidae > Chelonoidis > Chelonoidis abingdonii. The sequence continues at coordinate 72,689,807 of NC_133769.1, read as the reverse complement.
AAACATTCAAACTCAATATCCAACACCCCAGGTACTTGCAGGAACTGCGGTATCTTCCTATTTTTAAAATGTTGCGAGTCACTCCAAATGACAAATGCAAATTTCTAAATGGCTTCCAGTGGATTACTGTATAAGGTATATTATTCCTTCTGATGCATGACTCAGCAGGGATGGCACTAATAAAGTATTGGTCAAATCAGACCAGTAAGGTAGGGAGATAGACCCACATGGCATCATCCTGTCTCATTCTGCTGAGATGATGGAACCCCTTCCATGCAAAAACAACATGTTTGGAACTCTATGGGTAGAGGAGATTGACAGGAGAGGGGAAGGCCTCTAGTCTCCACATATTGTTATACCAGCAGGATCTTATTAAGAGGGGTAAGGCAAAGATGCCACATTTATTGCAAATATAATAATAAAGCAAAAGATAAAATAAACAACGTTGTTTAACTACTTATTCCTATCACTACTTATTCCTTATATACACACACACACACACACACACACACATATATATATTCATTCACACAATCATTCATTCAAGTTCTGTATAGGTGTTATAGTTACCAGCCTAGAAGTTGCTCATGCCAAGTTACTGGCCAGGTATCTTGGTCATGAGGATGGAGCCAAGTCTGTGTCAAGTGCACCTGATGCTCCTGGAGGTTGGCAGCAGAACTAGAGACTCAAAGTCCTCAGCCTTTGGAGTTCATTATTATTAATTCCTTTGTTAGTCTATGGGAGCTGTTTCATCCTGCTGTTGCTGACTCAATCAGCAGGTGGCACATTCCTGGCGGCTCCACACTGTCTAAAGTGGCACATTCCAGGTGGCTTCGCACTGTCCAAAGTTTATGTTTCTCATCCTTCCAGGTGTTAGGGTGGATCCCAGTTTACCCTCCAGGGGTTGTCTGGTGGTCCACTTGACACATTCTTTGGCCAATGGATATTCCCTATCTAGGCTGGCACCTCCCTAACCATTCATATACATCAAGCATTCATCAACATACATTCCATATCTTAACCATATTTTAATTTACTGTCTCCACCGCTTTCGGGGGGAGTGTTAATTCATATGAGACTCCTGGACCTGTAATCACAGAGGGTGGGGGTCTGTTTGTTTACATTGTATCAATTACAGTTTAAGGCTAACATAGTGTTTACTTCAAGAAGAAAGTCAATTAACTTGTTTGTAAGTTTTACATAATAATAGAATATCTTTCACAGGACAGATACAATCAATGGTTTCTGCAGACATTAGCTTGCAAGTTTTAACAGAAGAACTAAAAGATTTTTGTACTTGGTGAAACTGGGGGGTCACTGTCACTTGGGGAAATCACTGTTAGTACCTTCTTTAATATCCCTACAATATCATGTTTCCCTCTAACTCAGGGCATTTTCTATCTGGAATACTTGGGACACTGTTAATAAATCCAGGCTCAACAGGGAGTGAGGACAGCATGGTAAGGGAACCTAAAACTAAGGCTAGGCTTGCAACAACAGGTTGCTACCTTAAAGAGCCACACCACCTTACTCCACAACAGTTGACAAAGAAAAAGGTGGGGGGGGGGATAGTCTAGTGAAACAGCACAGATAGCTACATCTGACCCAGCCTTTTTCCAAGCACCACCCCCAGCAAGATTAGAGTTCCAGCACCCTGAGGGATGGCCACTCTGGGTAAACAGAGTCCAGTGCTTCTCTAAGGCTTCTGTTTCAGCTCAGCAATCAGAGAAGAAGCAAGTTAACACCCTGCTCAATACAATGGGACCAGAGACAGAGGACATTACCCTTTCCAGAAGTCTCACCCAGCTGCTCAGAAGAAACAGTTCCATATAGTTGACGAAGAACTGGATATGCATTTCATGCCATGTCACAGTGTGATTTTTGAGCTGGTACAATTTCCATTAAGCAAGCAAGAGGTGAGTGAGTCAGCGAATGGCTTCATAACAGCCTTGTAAAACCTAATCTATTGCTGTGGCTATGGGGAGATGAGAAAAGAACTTATCAGAGGCAGGCTGTTGCAGGGACAGCCAATTATCAGAAAGACTCCAAAATTATACTAACCTCATATTAGAGACAGCCAAGAACATACTCCTGCAAAGTCAGTATATAAAAAAACAACAGGCTCTTTTCAGGAATAACTTTGAGGAGAAATCAAAGACTTGAGGAGAAAAACACTTCCAGATGCCTAGAAACAATACCTATTCAGATTAGTACAAGCAAAAAGGGAACCAGAGAGAGCAATTCTAACAAGGAATAAAGAAAAGGAATACAACAAGCACATGAAAGAACTCCATGATGTGGCAAATCATGCTATGGCAAACGGCTTTGTCCAGCAAGGGACACTACACTCAGGTAATGTGTAAAAAGAGGACATTATGGAGCGGTCTGCTGTTCTGAACATATGTTAGTAGCTGTCTTTCAGGAAGAAGACCCATAAGACATGAAGCTCAGACACCTTGGAGCTATAGGAGATAACCAAAAAGAACCACCATGGATCACCACAATCACCTTGGGAAAGTATAAAATAGACTTCAGAATAGACACAGGCACTGATGTAACAGCAATTCCAGGAACACATTATAGAAGAATGGAAGCACCAGTACCTCAAGATCCAAAAAAGATATTGAAAAGCCCAGGATAGTTCTCATTAAGCATGAAAGGAAAACAAAACTGGCCACTCAAACTCTAAGACTACATTCCAAGAGATCTGCATTGTATATGGCCTAAGCACTGCTCTACTTGTCTGCCCAGCAATCACAGCCCTGGGCCTGGTCATAAGAACAGAAACCAGTCTTGGACCTGGAACCTGAAACCAGGAAGAGTTTCTCCAAATCATTCCAAAGACTGGGAAAATAAGAGAGCAAAACCCACATTAAAGTTATTTCAAATATGAAGCCATTTGTTCAATCAACTCCTAGGAAAGTCTCCCTCCTTTTGCTGCTGTAGGTGAAAGCAGAGTTCAGCTGCTAGGAGCAAATATTTCCAGAACAGACACCCCAGCTGAATGGTGTGCAGGGATGGTAGTGGACCAAAAGCCAAATTACAAAGTTTATATCTGTGTGGACTCTACCAAGCTCAATGAGAAAGTTTGTAGAGAGTGATGTGTACCCTCATGTGTTGAGCACAACCTTGGACAACTTAGTGAAGTAAAAGTCTGTTCAAAATTTGAGTGCTCAGTCTGGATTTTGGCATATACCACTTGCTGCAGAATCAGCACTCCTAGTGACTTGCACTACACTCTGATCATTATCCCAAGACTCACTGTGGTCAATAACCTGCCTGTCCACACAGATCTACCAGCATACCTCCAGATCTCCTCCCTGCAAGGAGATACCCAGCGAGAGAAAGATGGCTTCCTATATTTCTGGAGCACAAAAGCTAAAATGAAGAGTTGTTTTTAAAAGGGTTTAGCTACAAAGCAATGCCTATATTTCTGGGCAACAAAATGGCAGATTAAATTCAATGTTGATAAATGCAAAGTAATACACATTGGAAAACATAATCCCAGCTACACATATAAAATAATGAGGTCTAAATTAGCTGTTACTACGCAAGAAAGAGATCTTGGTGTCATTGTGGATAGTTCTTTGAAAACACCCATTCAATGTGCTGCAGCAGTCAAAAAGTGAACAGAATGTTGGGCATCATTAAGAAAAGGATAGATAATACATAAATCCATGGTATGCCCACATCTTGAATACTGCGTGAAGATGTGTTTGCCCCATCTCAAAACAGATATATTGGAATTGGAAAACGTTAATAAAAAGGCAACAAAAATTATTAGGGTATGGAACAGTTTCTGTATGAGGAGAGATTAATAAGACTGAGACTTTTCAACTTGGAAAAGAGATGACTAAGGGACGATATGATTGATGTCTATAAAATCATGATTGGTATGAAGAAAGTAAATAAGAAAGTGTTATTTACTCCTTCTCATAACACAAGAACTAGGGGTCACCAAATGAAATGAATAGGCAGCAGGTTTAAAACAAACAAAAGGAAGTATTTTTTCACACAGTGCTGTCAACCTGTGGAATGCTTTGCCAGAGGATGTTGTGAAGACCAAGACTATAACAGGGTTCAAAAAAGAACTAGATAAATTCATGGAGGATAGGTCCAACACTAGCTATTAGCCAAGATGAAAAGGAATGGTTTCCCTAGCCTCCGTTTGCCAGAAGCTGGGAATGGGTGACAGGGAATGGATCACTTGATTATTACCTGTTCGTTCATTCCCTCTGGGGCACCTGGCATTGGCCACTGTTGGAAGACAAGATAATGGGCTAGATGGTCTGACCCAGTATGGCCTTCTTTATGTTCTTATGTTTACATAGGAGAACACACACAGTCTTTTTAGAGGTGAACTGATGCCACTGCCTGTCCAGCCGACCAGTATTGTCTCATTATTTCCTTTATCCCCATTTGTTGTCTCTTGGCTTATACTTAAATTGTAAGCTCTGTATGCTCCTTTGCCACATAGTAATACAAATAATTAACACTGGCCATATTTTAGGCAACTCCAAGTCTTTCGATGACCTACATACCTTCAGATGAGAATGCTGGAGTTATTTCTCCAGATCTAGAAGGGATGATAGTGACAATGTGTGGATTTCTAGGATATTATGAGCTACATTTTCAAAAGTGCTCAGCACGTCAGCCCATAAGTGTTACAATGGGAACATTTTGACACTTACGGCCTGATGTGCTGACCTCTTTTGAAAATCTGGCCTTATGTTCAGTGAACATTTTCATAACCAAAGAAAGAAAGAAATGTTTGTATAAAATACACAAGATGAGGGAGAGGCATGATTCTACGAACTTCAATCAGGCAAAACTCATGTAATCATTGATCTGAGTTTTGCCTAAATAAGGCTCGCAGGACTGTGGTGTTGCTAATTCCTGTGATTTGTGAGTCTTCTACTACTTGATGTTCCACATAAAGCTCCCACTCCTGGACACAAGAGAATATGTGAGGATCTCAGGTTTTATTTTTTTTTAAATGTAAGTTTCCAACCCTCATGGCTGGAAAGAAAAATTGGAGAACGTGACCCAACTGAACCTTCGCATCTCAGATACCAGAAGGCAAAGAAAAAGAACCCTATAAGAATTATATTTTAAATCTCATGATTTTTAAAGCAATCTCCTGACCATTCAGGGCCTGGTTTTTTAATGTCTGCAGTTGGTAATACTGGGATTGGGCCTAATATAGATTATATAGTATTGCAAATAATATTTTCTCCTACCATCTGCCTTTTCCTCAAGATTTCCTTCATTCTGTTTCTTCTCTCATTTCTTGACAACTTTCTCTTTCCCTACTCTTCCTACCCATTCCTCACTCTCTGAGCTCTTCTTTTCTCCATCATTGCTCTCAACACACACAGAGGTCTGGATTCTAAACAAGCACATTGTACATGCAACCACACCTGTCATCTCCTAACCATGAGCTCTAGCTCCACCTTAGTCTCCCGGTTTGGCTGCTGTTACGCCATGCATAGGGACAATGAGTGCTGGGGTAGAGCACTGGTCTATAATGCTCCCAGTGTCAGTAGGAGAGGCCCAGGAGCTATGAGAACTGCAGTAACAGCATTCCCACACTGTAGCAGTGTCTCTCTCTACCCCATTGTGTCGAAGGACTGAGTAGCTGTACATGACCTCTTCCCCCATTTGTCCATAAATCCAAATATCCTTCTTTCTCCCTGTTCCCCAGTTTTGCAGAGGGGGCAAATAAAGAGTAGCAAAGCTCTTTGATTTCCACTCTTTAAATCAAAGGGCCTGGCTGCTTAATATTCTTCCCTACTGTAGGTTTGATATGATTAACCTTGTTTCCAACAGTGACTGCCAGGTACACATGCAGAGATCAGCTACACAGCTTTTCAATGTGCCCCTTAGGCATCCATGTAAGCTGCATTGTGTTATATAAAAGGGCCAGTATCTTTTCCAAGTGCTTCCAAGGAACATTGCTTCTGAGGCAGCCCCAGCTGGAATGCACAGCAGTGTACACCCAAATACAGCAACAATTGCCCTACAACATATCTTTAAACACCTGCAAGATTATATTTGACTTAACTGGTAGGAACCCAGCTACGTTACTGTTCTTTCGGCCAGATCCTGAGTTCCTTTAAATCATCCTAGAGCTGTTGACTTCAGTGGAGCTATACCAATTTACACCAACTACGGATCTGGTTCTTGGATTCCATTAGCTGAAATTTCTAAGTGGAACAGTACCCCAAAGGCAGTGCTGCATTGTTTTGCAGGCTGACTACTTCTTTAGAGTTATGATCCCGAGTCAGAAATCTTAATGTACCAGTTTCACAGAAGGCCCGAATACATAATTATTTCTAGGAGATGAGCAAATGCCAAGTTCTAGCATCCCCAATGGACATCTCAAACTGCATCACCTTGTTTCCACCCTAGCAATTTTTTTCCACCCCAGTCCTTGAAAAATAGTTCCTTTTTCATTTCAGTTACCAATCTCCAGCTATTGTTTTCACAGTAAAGACTTAATCAGAAGATGTCTATCTTTTACTGGCATTTTTCAGCTACAACATGGAGGAGCAAGAGTAATGCAGTGTAGTTAACACACAATCCCCCTGAACCACTGGAACCATGTGTTCACAGTCTGGTTTGGGATGCAAATGATACAGACTGTCTAGGAAGGAGTAAGGCAGAAAGAGATCTAGGGGTCATAGTGGACCACAAGCTAAATATGAGTCAACAGTGTGATACTGTTGCAAAAAAAGCAAACGTGATTCTGGGATGCATTAACAGGTGTGTTGTAAACAAGACACGAGAAGTCATTCTTCCGCTCTACTCTGCGCTGGTTAGGCCTCAACTGGAGTATTGTGTCCAGTTCTGGGCACCGCATTTCAAGAAAGATGTGGAGAAATTGGAGAGGGTCCAGAGAAGAGCAACAAGAATGATTAAAGGTCTTGAGAACATGACCTATGAAGGAAGGCTGAAAGAATTGGGTTTATTTAGTTTGGAAAAGAGAAGACTGAGAGGGGACATGATAGCAGTTTTCAGGTATCTAAAAGGGTGTCATCAGGAGGAGGGAGAAAACTTGTTCACCTTAGCCTCTAATGATAGAACAAGAAGCAATGGGCTTAAACTGCAGCAAGGGAGATTTAGGTTGGACATTAGGAAAAAGTTCCTAACTGTCAGGGTAGTTAAACACTGGAATAAATTGCCTAGGGAGGTTGTGGAATCTCCATCTCTGGAGATATTTAAGAGTAGGTTAGATAAATGTCTATCAGGGATGGTCTAGATAGTGTTTGATCCTGCCATGAGGGCAGGGGACTGGACTTGATGACCTCTCGAGGTCCCTTCCAGTCCTAGAGTCTATGAATCTATGAAATTTAGTGTCTCCTCTGAGCTCCCATGGATGTTTACCTGCACCATACAATCCACTCTACAAAACCTGCATCATTGGCAATTACTATTCAGAAGATGTACTGTGCAAGTTACACAGCACCAGTCCCCTCGACTAGCTAAAGCTACTGAGCCCCACAACAAACCTGCCATCATGAGCATTGAAACCCAGATTGAAAGTCAGATTCTGAGCTGATGTAAATCAAGCTAGCTCCACTGAAGGAAATGAATTAAGTTGATTTACGCTGACTAAGCATCTTGAGCTGAGAAGAAATAATGATGGCTGACTGCCTCCCATTCTTCTTGAAGACTGTGACCAAGATCCAGAATTGGCTAAAGATGATACAGAGTTTTTAGTTAGGAGTCTGAAACACTGCAGTAAATATTGCCAGCCTCATACACTGGTCATAAACTAAGGCCTTGTTGACATGAGTTATTCCTGAGGAGCTACCCTATATACTCGTTCATTAGCCCATTCATTTATAAGCCAACACCATAAGATGGTTAGGTTAAAATAGCAAAAACTGTATGACCCTTTCATAAGCCAACCCGATATTTCAGGGGTTGGCAAACTTTGGCTCCTGGCCCGTTAGGGTAAGCCTCTAGCGGGCTTGGACGTTTTGTTTACTTGTAGCGTTTCAAGCATGGAGCCCCTCAGCTCCCAGTGGCCATGGTTTGCCGTTCCCAGCCAATGGGAGCTGTGAGAAGTTGTGCGCCACTTCCCGCAGTTCCCATTAGTTGGGAACAGCAAACTGTGGCCACTAAGAGCTGAGGGGCTCAGTGCCTGCAGACTCTCCAGGTAAACAAAATGACAATGTATTAGATATTCAATTCAATGATTCCATAGAGTTTTAAATCATCAAGTTTTGGTGTAGAACCATTTATAAGCCGATCTCCGCTATTTGATGTGTCACTTTTTTACCAAAAATATTCATCTCATGAACGAGTATATATGGTATTTCAATTTTGGAAGTAGATTGAGCTAAATGTTGATTGTCAACACATGGAGCTATTACATACCTTCACACCATGCCTCATTCTGGAATAACATTCACGTGTAAAGAATAAACTGGGAATAAAGGCGCCCACGGCCAATCCCCAATCCAGTGACTGCAGAGCTTAGTTACTACTGGCACTCAGACATTATGGTGATGAGTGAGATATAAATGCTATACACACATAGATACTATAAGCCCAAGCTGGCATGAAATGGAACTTTCTTGAAATTCTAGGGGAATCATGTGGATATGCACTTCAGTGGTAATTCTTTGTAGATGAGCTAGTTAGTGTGAGATGGTGAAGGAGAAGAAACCTTTTCATCTGTAGTATCTTGCTTCCGATGCCCACAAATTGCTGAGTTACATGATGTTTGTGTTTTCACACACAATGGCAATGTTTTTTTCCCCTGGATATTGCATGCTGTATATTTTGAACATTGCCCTCATAAAAGAAAAAAGTTGGGGTTATGTATCTTGCACAGTTACATCGTTTTCCACTGCGTAACTGCTGAGTTTCTTTTAATCTTTCCTCTGAAACCAATCCCTCCATCTCCATAATCATTATCTGTTGCTCTTCTCTGAACTTCATCCTGTTTGCCTACATCTTTCTGGAATAAGGTGCCCAGAACTGAATACACTATCCCATATTCAGTCTCACCAAAGCCATACAGATAGGAACCATTATGTTCTTGCTTCATGAAAACAGAAATGCCTCTGCTTTATGCAGCTCAAGGTTGAACTGGCCCTTTTGCTGTAATATTATTTTGCAAAATTATCTAATGTGTAAGATAAAAAAATGCTTGAGGAAAAAATAAGCATAGATTTTGACACAAGTCTGAGGGTAATAATTACTAGCATTACATTAAGAGAAGGTTATTTGTTTTACCTACTAAATCAGTGCTTCTCAAACTGGGGTTGCTGCTTGTGTAGGGAAAGCCCCTGGTGGGCCGGGACAGTTTGTTTACCTACCCTGTCTGCAGGTCTGGCCAATCACGGTTCCCACTGGCCGCGGTTTGCTGCTCTGGGCCAATGGGAGCTGCTGGAAGTGGTGGCCACTACATCTCAGTGACCTCAGTTTGAGAAACACTGTACTAAATTAATATATCAGCATTGGCTGATTTGACTAAGTGAGCTTTGCTAGCAATGTCAGTGACCTCCGCCTTCGCTGTTCTGTATGTTATCTGCAAGTCCTTGTCAACCTTGTCAACACTGCTAATGGTCGCATACTCACAATTAATTAATACCTTTTAGTAATTCATTAAAAACGAGTAATTTAAATAAAACAGTGCACAAAACAAGCATGCAACTCTTAGTACATTAAGCTTAACTCCTGTTGAGAAACAGAACACTTACTGGAAGAAACAAACTTTTCTAGGTAGTATTAAGTTGTGATGGGGTAGTCTGCCCCTTCAGGGCAGTTCTTCCTATGGGTCAGTCCACTCTGCCACCTGGCACAGCTCTTTATCTAAGAGGTGAAAGGTCTGATTATTCATACAAGGTCCTGGGAGACAATAATTGCTTGAATTACCCAGATCAAGGAGATAGGCTGGGGCTCCTGCCATAAGGAAAAGATAAATTGCAACCCAGATCTGGGGACTCCTGGTAAAGAGAGGGACAATAGTTGCTTGAACTACCCAAGTTCCAGGAGAAGGGCTGGGGCCCCTGCCATGGAGCAACATAAAGACTGAGAAGATAACCCTGGGAACAAAGCGTAGAGGGAAGGCTTCAGAAGAACCCTGAAACCAGAGGCACCTTTTATTTATTTGAGATTCTTTGTTATGGACCATTTTGTATGAGGTTTTGTAATAAACAAGTATCGAGGAAAGTGGTGTTGAATCCAGAATGTCTGAAGTGGAGTTACTGGCTCCCTGAGAAAGGAAACTGAGACAATGAATATGACAGAATATGCCCTATGACAGAAGTGTTTTATTCTCATCACAGGGACTATTAAAAATGCATTCTGCATAAAAGGCTTGGTGTTGTTATTAAATATGGGAGGATCCATTTGCCCCTCTTGGGTATTCTACAAACACAGGAAGAGACAATCCCTATCCCAAAGCGTTCACATTCTAGAGACATGGATCCTACCAGGACTTATCAGCGGGACTAGAAGGTGCTCAGCATCTTGCAGGATCAAGCCTTCCTTACTTGGTACAATTTTGTACATCCATTAGAACCAGAAGACGTTAGCAACTCTAGCTGTGATCATGTGAGTTGTTAAGTCATTTACTTATTTTATAGTACTTTTGACATGGTATTTCAACCTTACAAATATTCTGTAGTTTATGGAGTTTAAAACAGAATTATTTCTCATGCAATATTATAGCTTGTAACATTATTACTTTAAACATAGAGACCACTGAAATGTTGGAAGGACCAATCCAATTTCAGATTGCAGACATGGAGGGTGGGATTTTGACTCTTTCAGTATAAAAATACCATATATTAACTTAATTTTTGAAAGAAAATTATTTTGAATCAAAAACTGAAAACATTTTGTTTTTTAAAATGTCAGAACTTTAATATTATTAATTATTATTATTTATTCAGACATTCATTTTTGCTGAATCTTTCCCATAAACAGTTTTAGTTTCAACAAATCTGCATTATCCGAGGAAAAAGTGTTTTTGTTGGAAATATCCCTGACCAGGTCTACAAAAGGCCAATTTTTAAAAATGATCTTTGCAATGACATATTCCAGGACTAATGGGAACTGTGTGCCTATCCTGCACTGGTGAGGCAAGGGTTAACAAACTGCTCTGGGCCCATGAGGTCATGCCCCGTCACCCTTTTTGGGCGTGCTCCCTGCGAAGCATTCAAAAGGGAGCTGCTCAGTCTGGGCTGACAGAGGAAAGGAATGACTGTGTGCAGTAGCCTCCTGACAGGAAGTCGCCAGGACTCCAAGCCATCAGGGCCGAGTCTCCTAGTTGCACTGCCGGCAGACAGTTCCCCACGGGAACCAAAGAGGATGACTTGCGGTTACCAGAGATGGAGATGGATAAAAGGGTAGGAAGTGACTCAGGGGACACATTGGGGATATGGAAACCTGAATCCTGTGCCAATGTCCCTGGTAGTGTGGGCCTACACCCAATTCTTGCCACTGGACAACACTGCCCCATGGCAAAATGGCCCTTTTTGGACTTTGGCTGTTGGTTTGAGTGGTGCTGGGAGTGGTGCTGATTGGGTGTATGGATCAACAGCACCACCCAATGGTGTTACCCTGAGATATAACATCCAAGTCTACCATAGAAGTCACCTGTTTAGATTCTGAAGTAGAAATTACCAACTGCATCAGTAAGCAACAGCTATTACCATCAAATCAGCACCCAGAAGCACATGTAGTCCAGTCCAGCAGTCTTAAAAGCAGCTATATACCTTTTCCTTCTAACCCAGTGTTTCTCAAACTGGGGTCACCACTTGTGTAGGGAAAGCCCCTGGCGGGCCAGGCCAGTTTGTTTACCTGCCCTGTCCGTGGGTCCAGCTGATCGCAGCTCCCACTGGCCACGATTTGCTGCTTCGGGCCAATGGGAGCTGCTGGAAGTGGCGGCCAGTATGTCCCTCAGCCTGCACCACTTCCAGCAGCTCCCATTGGCCTGGAGCAATGAACCACGGCCAGTGGGAGCCGCGATCGGCCGGACCTGCGGACTTGGCAGGTAAACAAACAGGCCCAGACCGCCAGGGGCTTTCCCTACACAAGCAGTGACCCCAGTTTGAGAAACACTGTTCTAAACAGAGGAGAAATCAGCAGCTTAGAGCTATGATTCAGTAAAAGATGAGTAGGATTTGGGTAATAAAGCTGAATTATCCTATCCAGATAGTTATTAACCACAATCAATTGCGGAACCAGAAAAGATATTTTAAAAATCTTATCCAAAGCATCTGCTGTGGTAGTGACGTTATAAGACTGATATTGCAATTATACAATAGCATTGAAGAAAACATTCTATTTTCTGAACAGTTTGTTTAAAGTTTTTCTTTGTCTTTGAAAGTTGGTATTTTTATAATTCAGCTTTGATTGTGTACGTAATAAAGGGGTTTTTGTCCTTGACAGTGACTCAGTGATTTTCTTGTTGACAGATTTTAACATTCTGCAATGTGATACAGTGGGCAAACTGCTTCAGCTCTTCTCTGGATCTCACATAGTTTCCCAATGATCTGGACTTTGTGCCACTGTCTGGTAAGGTTCTTTTGCTGGGACTTGGCCACTTTAAGGCTTTGCCCTTTTGGATTCTGCTTCCTCTAGAAATACCTTCCGTAGATCCCTTTTCTGGGGATCCCATTAACCAGCTCCCCATAGAAGGCCTTTTCTGCATGGGCTTGCTGATAGATCTCTCCTAAGCAGGAGAGACAGAAGTTCCCTAGAAGTGCAGGGGCCACCAGTGCCCAGACCAAGGCCCCATCACCTCTCCATCTCTTCCGCCCGATGCTCTGACCCCTGTTCACTTCTCTCTGCCCCCTCCCTCCATCGTTCACACTTAAGTCAGGTAAAAAGTGGGAAGACACTCTGCCCTAAGTCTTTTTATTAGGCTCAGGTGTTTCTTAACCAAGTAACTGCTGCCCAGCACCTTTGCCCTGCTCTCTGCCCCCATCACTCCTCTGCTACAGTCTCTGTACAGAGAGCAGCTGCAGAGTTTCTTGCATCTGGGGGAAGTTCCTGGAGATGGGTCTGACCTGTCCTGGGCACAGCACCTGCAAGAGAAGAGGAAACCTCATCCTTCCCCAACCCAACTAGGACTAGCAACTGGAACCTGGCACACACTAGATCACCATTATCAGCTCCCTCACTGTGAAGCACAGCCCCTGCTGGTGACTCCATGCCTGCCTGAGACTTCCAGTTTGGGGTGGCAATGCTGCCATGAAGCGCAGCCCATTAGCACTGCTCTGCACCTGCCCAAGGCTTGCAGTTTAAGAGATCGATGCCAAAACTACACCACATTAAAAAATGGGCTGGCTGGAGGAGGGGCACAGCACCCCCTGGCCATTGGGTCATAGTGGTTGTCCACCTGTAAGGCTGGTCCTGCTTCCCCTAAAAATGATGACCCCCACATATCATGCAACCTTCATGTCTGCACTGCCTGCTGCTCTCTGGCTGCTCAGCTCTAAAGGCAGCACCTCCATCAGCATGGAAGTAAGGGTGGCAATACTGTGTACCCCTCTACAATAGTCTTGCAATGCCTCTGGAATCTTTTGGTTCTGTACCCCCTTGGCTAGATCACCATGAAATTTCAGATGTAAATATCTGAAACCATGAAATTTACTATTTTTAGAAGCCTATGACCATGAAATTGACCAAAATGGACCGTGAATTTGGTAGGGCCAAAGTTATGAGCTTGAAACAATGCAAACCTTTAAGAGTTACATGAGTTTCCCAGGAAATCACTAGAGAGGGGTATATGCAAAAATAACCCTCCAGTTATGAAAGAACTCAAGTTTTGGAAGCTTCACACTGAGGAGGGGACATTTTCTCTGCTGATCACCTGTTACACGAGAACAGCTCAAAGACCAAACTGTTTAAAGAAGGGTCTCGCAGATTCATGGGTATGCTTGTTCTGAGCTAACAGCTGTTCTGAACTTGGGTGGAGTCGGGAGGACTATTCAGCTGCCAGAACCTTTGATGGTGTTAGGGGTGATCTCTAATAAGCTTATTAGCATGTGCATAGGTTTTCTGCTGTCTTGAATATGTTTTCGCTGTAATGCTTTTACTTTAAGAATAAATGTGCTTGCTTAGAAAGAGCTGTGTGGTAACTTAATGACTGCAGTTATGCTGTTTATAGCTTGTGAGAAAGGAAAGCAAGACAGGTCTGTGAAGCAGTCTGATTTGCTGGGGAATTCACAGTGTAGACAAAGAACTATGCAGCCTGAAAACATGCCAGTGCAGACTGTTTCTTCCCAAGCAAGATAACAGCTGTGGAGCAAGAAGCCTGAGCATTGGTGCCCTTGGGGGACCATAGTGGGGAATACAGGTACAATAGCCCTGAACTATGACAGAATATTTTCTGGCTAAGCCTGGTAACAGGCCTATGCTGATTGGTGCATTACAAATGTATTAGATTACAGAAATAGATTTAGAATAGAATAAGAAATAGATTTAGAATAGAATTAGAAATACATTAAAATCCCTACTCCTACTATAATTTTATAGGTTTTTTTTTCTTAAAAATAGATGAAGCAAGCAGATAGATCTCCAGTACTGCACCATTTGAGTATATTTTAGCACACTGTTTAATTTCCTCTGTTTCAGGACATGATATTGCTGGTGCTTCTATGTCCAGCTTCATGTCTCAAAGAACAGAATCGTGGAGTCATGAGGAGTAAGGGATTTTTGGTGACTGACATTTGTTTGGAGAAGGAAAAAGTGACAAAATTAAGCTCCATTTTAGAAAATTAAGAGGAGCAGGTATTATAATAAAAAGACACTGACTTTATAGTACACCTTACTCTCTCAATACCAAAGAAAAGAATCCTTGGTATACTTAAAATATTACAATAACTCTATATCAGAGAAGAGGTAATAGCGGTTCTAGCTCAAACACTGACCTGCAATAGATTTTTAGTTGCAAATAACTTCATCTCTGTACAACTTTGGGGTCCTCCTTTTTAAAATAATATCTGCTGCTATTTGAAAAATTACAAGGTCAGATATGTGTCAAATATGTGCATCTAAAAAGAGTTCAACTACCCAGAGAATAAACAGTTTTCCTGTTGTTTTCTTTTTCATCGTTTAATAGGAGGGAAAACGCATACTTGTTATAGTTTAGAAACATTTTTTGTCATCCCTGTTCTCTACCTTTTTATCATAAGATTTTCTTTTCCTGCATGCCAGCAGAGTGAAGAAGCAGAATATAACCCATAACACAGACCCAGCCAGACATATTTTGGTGATTTTCTCACAACAGAACAGCAGGTTAAGGATGAGTTGATTTATACACTTGCTAAAGGCTATTTTGGATTTATCCATTGCCAGTGGGTATTGCATCTCCAGCTCATTTTTACACATAATGCATTTCCCCTTCAAAGAATAGCTCTCTGTGTGATTTCTACTACCAAAAAAATCAGTGTTCAAATGCCAAGATATATTTTCGTGAAATAAGTTAAATGTTTGGGTCCAGATTTCCAATAGAAGACAGTGGTTTTGAATGATTTCTGGGTGCCCAATCTGAAACATTCAGGACCAGGGGTGAGTTCTGGACCCCACTGAAGTCAATGTCAAAAATCCCACTGACTTCAATAGAGCCAGGATTTCACCTGTAGTCTTTGCAGGTACTGAGCCCTCACAGCTCTCTTGAACTGAAGGTCCTGAGCATGTCTGAAAATCAAGCCCAGAGTGTCTCAGGTTGGATAGCAAAAAATAGAGGCCCACAGAAATCACTGACCCTTTCTGTAAATGTTATTCTTAGCTATTTTATATAGGAGCTATAAATAAAAGGCAAACAGCTGTTAGCTAGTAGCATCGAGTCCCTGGTTGTTGCTGTTATTCTTGCAGTTGTGCTTAATGGTCTGGATCATGGCCCATTTGTGCTAGGCACAATGCACACACAATCTTCTCCAAAAAGCTTACAATGTAAGTAAAAGAGAAGAGAAAATGGACTGATATATCCTATTTTATAATGAGCAACTCCTCTTTACTCTCTATCACTATATAACATCAAAGTAACAAAAATAGTGGGAAATTACTCTATAGAAGGTGTCTACATATCCAGGATATGAGGACATATTTCACCCATACCTTGTACAGTAGTAAGATCTCCTGGTTACTAGTCTCCTGTTAATACATCCAAATACTGTGTTAGCCCTTTTTGCCACAGAATCATATTGGGAGTTCCTAAGGAAGTGGTTATTTACAACAACACAAGTCCTTTCCATAGCCACTGTTTTCCAAGATACAGTTCCCCTTCCTGTAAGCCACCTCACATAGATGTAAGCAGGATGTTAATGAGTTCTCCCCTGACAGCTATCTGGGAAGGGGAGAGACTTCAGAAGCAAACTGTATTTACATGAACACACCTACTCTGCGTAGATATCCAGCAGATAGAGTGGTGTTGCTCAAAGTGATCAGCTTTGGCTAGTGTTAGGTTACAAATCACTTTAGTACTGAATGCAGGAGTAATGAAATGCTGTTATCAGTGCTGTTGTCATTATATGAATAAAGGGGCACAGAACTGTGCTTAACCTGTCCCAAATGAGGGGGTCACCCTCAGCTGAAAGGACCTCGTTAAGCCACGGGCTCAAATGCCAGACCCCTGTGAAAGTAACAGGGGTAGGGACTGTAATAAGCCTCTGTCCCAAATTTGGACCTTAGCGTCCAAAATCTGGGTGCTTAGCATGAACCTCCAAGCTTAATTACCAGCTTGGATCTTATCTCGCTGCCACCATTCACAATTCCAAAGGTTTTTGGCCCCCTCTGGTCTCCCCAAACCTTCTTTGGAGGACCCGAAGAACTCAGAAGTCTGAGTCTTACCTGGCAAGGGGAAATACTCACGTCCCCTGTCCCCCTCCTCTCCCACCCAGACTTTCCTTTCTGCGGCTACACTGAGAGCAATGGAATGCCATCTCTTTACATTACAATACCGAGAAGCCTGTCCCCTCTCTTCCACAAGAGAACCAACTCAAACACAAGGAAAACGAAGATGATTTTATCTCTCTTCCCCCTTCACAATTCCTGGTCTATGCGACTACCCTCCAATAGATCTAACACAAATGAGAATTCCCTCCCCTTGTTACTTAAACTACCCAGAGAAAAAACTCAAAACAAGTCTTACAAGAAAATTTTTATATAAAAAAAAAAAGAGAAAAAGGAACATAGAATATAAACTCTGCATCAAATGACAAATAAGGCTAATTGCTATAAGAAAATATGAATAAACAGTCTGAATTCAAAAAGATATCCAATTTGAAACATTCCAGCAAGTTACACACATGTAAATACACCCAAAACATAATCAAGCCTAATATTGTTTTTCAACCTGTACTTACAAGTTGGAAACAGAAGATAAGACGCATAGAAAGACACTTCTCATAGCTGAGAGACAAAAAAAAGAGCCCAGAGTCCAAAATTTTCCCTCCTTACTTTCGAACAAATCCAGTTTCCTGATTGGTCCTCTGGTTAGGTGTTTGGTTCCCTTTGTTAACCCTTTACAGGTAAAAGAAACATTAACCCTTAGCTATCTATTTATGACAGGGACATGTATCCAAACCAGAAGGAATGGACTCTCCCTAGAGGTCCCTGGTCTGATTTAACCTGTTCCTCTGCACTGTTCAAAGAGAGAGCTAAATAGGCTCCATTGGGACACATTTATTATTTTAAGTGCTCAAAAGAACTACTAAACACTTGTGGTGAGAGCCCAGCCTCAGAGCTGAAAATCACTAAGAGTTCAGTGGAACCTCAAGAGGTTGACCTGCAGAGGTCACAGCAGAGAGGCAGGTGAGAGAATGATGGCTGGTGAGGTAGCAAGTTGGAGTGGTTGACAGGACGTCCAGCAGAGAGGAACCACAGCTGGTGGGGCAGCCAGCCAAAGCAAGTGCTCAGATGGCGCGGCAAGCAAGGTGCCTTTTTCCCCAGATTGGAGGTGAACTCATACAGATGCACCTCTGATCCCCGGGTCCTCACTGACCAAATACAACCACTGTGAGTGGGGTATGGTGAGGAAGCAGAGAGGGGCACAGAAAAGGAACTGTTGGTTGTAGAACTCAAGAACATGAGGCAGAAGACACTGCCCCATGCACTCTGGGCTGGGTGTACTGCTCACAGTTTAATGATTATGAATCCTACATGTGGCATTTCCCTAATTAATGTCAGGTAACTTCCCTCCTTTCATTAAAAGTTTCTTTTCTATGCTCACACTCTGTGCTTGCGAGTGGGGAAGTATTGCCTTTCAGAGGCGCCCAGGGGGTGATGTGTAATTGTCCCAGGTTACTGGGTAGGGGCTTGAGCCAGTTCTGTGTTATATTGTTGAAAAGGAACCCCTAAATACCGAACCTGGCCCTGGTTGCTGCCAGTTCTACCTGGCAGAAGGGATACATATATTTTCGTAGATGTAATGCGGCTTTCTGTTTGGCTGTATTTGTAACTAAAAGCTTTGTCTTGCACACATGCAGGTGTTAAACTATGGAAAGTGCATGCACACATATTTGCACCTGCCAAGTGTAGGTACATGCAAACACACAAGCAACTTTGTGCGTACACAAGTAGTGAAATGTACTCCTTGTTTAGAGAGCCACCACAAAGATGTATGCATTATTTAAGTCTCACTTAAACCCTAGTAAATTTCACCCACTTAGAAACCAGTCTTTTAAAATTTACCCCTTCAGGAAATGTTATTTAAGTTGAGTTGTATATTTGCTTACAAATGGCAGGCACTTGGTCATGAAGAACAACTAGAAGAAGGTGGTAGATATGTCATCTTCACAAGACCTTTTAAAGGTCAAAATCTTAAGTGCTGTCTAAACTTTGTCAATGGTCTCAGAGATACATTAGCTTTATAAAAAGTAGCAGCTACAACCATTAATTTATTTTGGTACTAATTCAATGATGAATCAAGTTAGCTATGATAAAAAAAATGGACAGTTAATGCAAATAGCTATTATACTCTTATTTTTCTATATTGTGTGAATTGTGTGTTCTAAATGTATCTGTTTCCTGACTTTCAGCTATGTAGGTTGCATCATTTATCCAACAGTTGTCTACAGGGCAGAAAAAGCATCACCTGGGTTTTCTTTCTGAGATTACTCATGGAGTTTGTGCTAAATTTCAAAAGATTTCTTCTTTTTGATAGCAAGCACAGTTAAAGAGTTAGGGCCAGATCTTCAATTGGTGTAAATCAACAAAGCTCCACCGAAATACGCTAATTTATGCCAGCCAAGAATCTAGTCCTGAATATTTCTCATGTTTCAGAAAATATAATTATCTTGAGGTGAAAATTTGTCTAATAGGCAGCAGTCTCCTCTTCTTTTTTTCATAATTCAACTCCTATAGTTGAAGTACTGGCATTGCCTCCTGCCCTTCTCAACCGTTCCAGTAAACCACAATCTCTTCTCAATTAAAAAAATTCCTCTTCTCAACCTGATCTCTTTTTTCAAACAGCAGCAGTGAGAATAAGATATGGCATAACTTCTTATGCCCTTGTCCCCATCTGTGCACTTCTTATAGCTCAACATATAATGTGTCATCCTCTGGGTGGGATAGATCATTTAAAGAGGAAAATTGGATGAGAAGGGCTAACCTGATCAAAGGCATGGAAGGTTTCTGCTCTAGATGTTTTGAGTGAATGAAAAAGAGAGTTATAGCTTATAACTGACACAGTTTTGATATTTAACTAGAGTAGCTGCCTCTATATAAATGTGCCACACACATACAGGCATATATATACTACTTTTGGAATTTTAAAACTGAAATGTAACGTAAAGTTTGGTCATGTGACCAAAACCATTCACATGCAATGGTTCATATTAAAGGAAACAATTATCAATAGTTACAACCACTCACTTAGGGGAGGGTTAAATCAGAACAGCCCAGATGCTCTTGGTTGACTCTTCATTGTGAATATTACACACACTTCTCAGTGGCATATATTGTTCCCTTCTGGAACTGGTGAGATTGCTGGTGAGTTTGCACAGATGCAGATGGTCTCAAGTGTACTTTCTTCTGACGCTAAACATGTTGTGAAACAAAGCTCCAGCTTTGCCTTTCAGTCGCCAAACTGGTCCTTTGTTCAATTACATTTCAGTGAGGTTATGATAGCAGCTTGTAAGAATGAGTTGTGACCACAGTCAGAGATGGAATTAATCCAATGTGCTAACTTTTTTAAATTTTTCAAGGCAAAAAGAAAATGCAGCACAGAAGAGACTGGTGCACTATGTACAATTCATCCGCTATTGCTCCTGACACTTCTCCTCAGCTACAATTTGTTCTGGGTGGAGAAAAACAATTTATAACATGTAATAAGGGTCAAATATTAGCTCTTATATGTGCCTATAGGAGGGATTAAAGCAGGGTCCTTGGATATCTCAGGTGCACATCTCACAGTAATTGTAGGCCCAGATGCAGCACAGAGTAATGCCAGTAGCATGAATGACTACATATAGTTGACTGCTGCAAATCAGCTACAAGATGCCAGTGCGGACTCTTGAATTTGAAGGAAACAGTAATACTGGTAGGAGACAACTCTAGCAGTGATAGTTGAGACAGCAAGAATAGAATTGTAAAGCAACCTTCACCCGTAAGGACTTACTGTGGATGGGACAGGGAGCTTTAAAATAGCCTGCAGACTCCCCAAAGTATATGCCCTTTGAGGGAAAGGAGGAGAGGGCTTTCCAACCTGTCCCAGTTTCTTGAAAGACTTCTATACTGGTGACAGGAGCAAGGACTCCAGGAGACTGCCAAGATGAATAAGCTAGCTAGGGCTGTGGAGGAGGAATGTGGATGTGTGAGTGGAAGAGGGGAGGTTCCTATTTGAATAAAACCTACTAAACTGTTTCCAAGGGCAATAGCAGCAAAAATATTTGCCTTTGGATTAATAGTTCCTTTGTGTATTCAGCTTCAGGCAATGTACAGCAGAACGATTTGGAGAAGTTTATTTTGTTGTTGTTGTTTCATTTTTCTCTGAGGCAATATTTTATTGTGGTTGCCTTCAGAGTCAGACAGAAGACCAAATCCTGCAGTCATTACTCAGGCAAATCTCTTATTGCTGCTTACAATAATAGCCATATGGTTTCACTGTTCCCTTGTCCTTACCCCATTATTTTTTGTGTTTTATTCCACCAGTTGTTTCGTGTCTTGTCTTATGTTTTTTTGGTTATAAGGCCTTTCAGGCAAAGGCTGTGTTGTTGTTACATGTGGCCCAGATCCACAAAGACACAGTCATTCTTCTTAACACTTGGGCACTGAGAAATTCACAGCAAAAACACTGATCCACAAAACCTGAATTAGGCGCCTAGGATCTCTGTACGGTGAAGGAGGAGAGACACGCAATCCACAAATGCAACCCACAAAAGCAATCCACAAAAGCCAGCAGCCTAAGCTGGCAGTGGAGTTCTTTGTGTTGGCATGCAGTTCTAATAGCCTGTATTGAAAACAGGGGGAGACATTAAGCCATATGAAAGCTAATGCAGAATCCTGTTGATTCCCTCACAAATTCAACCCAATCATGGCATGAACGGGTGCAAACGTTTCCTGTATCAGGAACTTCAGATAGGTAGTCACATTTCAGGGTCGGGCATATTTTTCAGGACCACCTTGGTAGCTCACCAGCCCATTCCACTCATACATGTGCTGTTCAGTCACTATATATTTGAATATTACCCTGGCACCCAGTGCACAGCAAACATGGAAAGAAAAGAGAATGAGGGGGCAGGGGACACAAAATCATTGGTTTGTGTTTCTTGAACATACTTCAACTGGTTTAACTTGTTAAGAAGAAAGTGCATAGGTTCATTTTAAGCTTTTGGTGTTGCTGGTGTTTTGACATGCTAATGGCAACTGGCCTGCCAGGCAATGATTTAATATTATTGTACTTTCCCAATACACGTTTATAAAATAAAAATCTTTATTTTTACAGAAGTATTATTGCCTGCACTTCAACACATCATATAATGTGTATTTCAAATACTAAAGGTAAACAATGATCAGGGACAACTGGGAGGTTGTATGCAAAGCCCATGTCTCAATACAGCTTTACACGTCAATCCATATATCAGTTATGTACATCAATCCTGACTGTGTTTCTGTCCCCGACCCCTTTCATAAGCAGTCACGTCATTCAAAAGTAAATGCATTGCAATCAACCCCCGTCCCCACAAGCATATTAATTCTCCTTCTTCCTTTGGCCCATGCAAGTCCACATTGTGGGAGCACAAAGCATCCCTGTTTTATGTTGTCCGGGTGCAGCCAGCTCTAGCTGCAGTAAGTGCACTTTCTGGCTGAGTATACTGATTCAGCGGCCCCTCAATGTCTTAGGTCCATTCAGAGGGAAATGGTTCACCTCTGTTGTCACAAAGATTGTGAATAGCACAGTAAGCTACAATGTAGACAGAACTGGTGACACTGGCATCCAAATGGGTTAGTGAACGCTGCCATAAGGATCCCAGTTGGCCAAACACACATTCAACCACCTGAGAGAGTAATTAAACCTCCTTTTGTCAGGGCCTCTGAGACTGGGGTATGGTTTCACAAGCCAAGGGGAAAGGGGTTACGCAGTGTCCTCCAGAATAACAGTGGAGACAGTAACTTTGTTTATGACAGTGTCATGTGATGTGAATAGTGCCACCGCTTGTTCATGAATGTAGACTCCCAATTGTCAGAAAACCCTGGCATCTTGAACTTTTCCAATAAAACCATCACTGACATTCATAAATTACCTTCTGTGATCCATGAGAGTGTGCATAACAATGAATTAGTACCCTTTGCAGTTTATGTATTCATGTGCCCCCATGAGTGCCATCAATGGCCACATTCTCTCAAAACCAGAAATTACTTCAGGAATTTCGTTTATGCCTGCCATGTTTGGGTAAACCACATGCCTGATGGTCTCAGAAACCTCTGCCACCAGTTTACCCAAAGTCAACTTCCAAACACCAAACTGGTTGGCAATGGACCTGTAGCAGTCTGGAATAGTCAGCTACCAAATGCTTATAGCAATGAGCTTCTGGACCTGCAAGTCCATCCTCATGCATGTGTCTTTAAGCTGGAGGATGGGGAACCAGCTGCTCCCAAAGCTCCAGAAATGTGGCTTTCTTCACGCAAAAGTTCTGAACACACTGCTGGTCATCCCAGGTCTGCATGACGATATGGTCCCACTAGTCTGTGCTTGTGACCCTGCTTCAGAACAGCTGATCTAGGTAGGAGGAATCACCAGCTGTACTGAGTGTCATGAGCAGCATCTGACAGTTCAAGTCTGCCATGTCTGTGTGCTTGTCCTTCTCCTGCTCTGTCATTGGCTGTCTTAGGTACCTTTGTTGGGACTGAAAATGCTTCAAAAATGTCCACCAGTGATTCACGGACGCTCTCTCCCTTTTCTGAAACAGGAGTGAAGGCGCAAGCAAGAGAAGTTCTTGACATAGAGGATTTCTTGACTCCGGTTGCTGGGGGCTTGCCAACCAAAATGAGGGCTCAGTAGGATGTGTTGGCAGATTATTCAAACTTCTTGTAGTATGCGGGGTTGAAAATCAAGTTTTCCCACAGTATGCAGCACAAACAAAGAACTAGAGTAGCTACTTCTCAGGATAGCGCTAAGTCATCAGGGATATGGTGGTTTGGCCTTGGATCTACATACTGCAGTGTGGATGCCGAATCCCCAGGTTTAGGTCCTGGTTAAAAATTTCTTAAGCTAGGATTGGCAATCAGAATAGACTCTCAGGTCCTGGGTTCTCAAACACAGGCTTTGCTGAGTCAAGTCCCACTAATCCTCGGTTTACACTGCAGTGTAAATATATCTATTTTGTCCTCTTCCCTGGCTTCACTGTCATTAAGGTTTACAGATTAATTATGCTAGATGAAGCAAGAAGACAGAAGGCTATTGCACCATTGGTGGAAGCCTTATGCTGACACTGATTGATTGCAGAATAATAATTATTTTAGGCCTATATTCTGCTGTACAGGAGGCAAAGAAAATATCCTTTTTCACTCACACATAGCATCTGTCAGTGGAACTGTTCCAGGTGACTAAAAGCCTAGTTAAAGGTGGCCAAATTTTTTCCATCAAAATGTGGTTTTAATGCCCCTGTGTATTCAGAATGGCTTTTTGATTAAACATAAGTGTTCACGAAAAAAGGTTGAGTCCTCATCTTGAAAGGAAACCTATGCAACACCTACAAAAGATGAGCCTGGAAATTTAAATCCATAGTTCTCCCAGACACCAAAAAAACATGGCCATAAGAGATACTGGTTTTGTGGCTCATTACCAGAATTTGTGACACATCCTACTGCTAACCCTTAATTGCCCGCTTCATTTTAAGTGGTCTCCTGCAGCACATGCAAACTCCTTATGCTTAAGAAATCTGTCTCGACTTGTATTTAGCTACACTCTGGTTACTTTCCCAGAGCTGAAGAAGAGGCCTATGAAGTGTGAAAACATGTTCCTTCCACCAACAGAAGCTGGCCTAACAAAAGATTTTACCTCACCTATCTTGTGTCTCTCATGAAAAATATATGTTTTTGCAAAGATGTTCAGATTTTCATAGAAAGAATAAATAAAAATATTCAATTTCAGTAAAAATAAATATATTTTTGGGTTTTGAATGCCAGAGTTTGGGCGAAAAAATAGTTTTTGATTTTAACAAAAGACACATTTTAATGAAAACACAAATATTTATTCTCATCGAAATTTTTCAAGGGGTAATAAATCGTTGACCAGTTCAATAGCTAATATACAGGCTGGCTTTGCTTGGTTACAGAATCAATTTTTCCAATATGAGGAATTTCTTTAAAAATTCTGCTACTTTGCAGATATCATTTAGACTCAACCTAATCTCAACAGCTTTCTGTGTCTGAGACTGAAAAGTGGGACCAGAAGAGGAAAGATGTTCTTTGTTCTTTTTATTTACTACTAATATTTATTAAGATCCCCAAAATCTGCTAAAATACTGTTCATTTACTACATAACAAAGCAACAAATATCAGTTAAAATATTCATATTATTTCTCATAAATAATAAGGATCATTTAAATGATTTAACTTTTACAAAATAACTTGTGTGTGAGACTAAGCAATGAAGAAATGATGCATACATAATATATGAGGAGATAGCAGCATTTTGTAAAATATTATGCCAGTTGATAGCATGCCATAGCCAAAAAGCAATGTGTGCCCTTCTTTTCATTTGAGAAGAATGACACAGCACAAAAATCTAATCTACACTACTAAATTATCAGGATCTAAACCAGACAGTCAGATCATGACTTCCGCTTGATCTGGCTAAATAGTGTTCCATCTTGCAGTATACACAAGCGATAGCTGGGAACACAGCTGCATCCCTTCTATACTGCAAAATAGAACTCAGTTCTAACCATGTGAGGAGAATACCTTGCTTCAATGTATTTCTCCTAACACACTTGATTTTGTACTCTGTGGCCTATTTTTGGCAGCTTCTATACAAACTATGTATTGGTTAGGTGCTGTATATTGTATTACAGGGCTACAAGCATTGGAAGAAAACAAAATCCCCGGGGGGAAAAAATATAAAATCAGCACCGATACAGTTTGCAGATGACACAAATTCGGCAAGTGGTAAATAATGAAGAGAACAGGTCACTGACATCTGTTAGTGCAGGTAAACAATATGTATTTTGATATGGCTAAATAGAAAGGTATATATGACAGACTGACAATATCCTATAATATCCTGAACAAACTTTTTGGAATATAAGCTTTACTGAGTTAAGTTTAACTTTAGTTTATTAGAGATAACTCTGCTGGGGTACTGTATTAAAAATGTAATTATGTATGCTTTACTGTGGCATTGTATGTAACTTCTCTAATGGGGATGGGGAATGCTAATAAACTTCCTCCATCATCAGCCTTTGAAGCCATTTCCACACCCCCCTCAGGGATACACACATATACTATTTATTTCAAATTGGATCCTTCAGAGACCAAGAGACAAAGTGTCATGGGGTGTATATGCCCCATGCTGGCTTGTTAACCAAGGGGTTAATGCAGGATGTGCTGCCAGTGCTGATTGCCAGCCTCCCAGCTGCTGGAAAATAAACAAGCTAAGAAGCAGAGGGCCATGGTGGCTGCCAGAGGAGCAAGCAGGCCAGAGAAAGAATTTCTTGCCAGCAAGCCGCTAAGATGCAGCCCCAGAAAGGCAACAATCCAGAGATGGGGGGGATGACCAGACTCATGGGCTGAAGAAGCCTGCAGAACTGAGAGAGGCAGGAAGGAGCTCAGGGTATGGCATGAAAATTGTGAATGACTGATTCTGCCTGCCTGGGTTAAGGGTCCTGAGCTGGAACTGAGTGTAGTGGGTGGGCATGGGTTCTCCTACCTACCCTGTAAAAGGGACTTAACAGCAAAAGGAGTTCCAGGCCTATCAAGAACAAGGCCAGATAACTCCCATCCCTCACGAATAAGGGGAATTCAGTACACCCCAGTGAGACAAAAATTAATGTCCTTGGCTCCAGAACAGGACTATTAAGACTCAGGCAAGAAAGGTGGACTGACTGCCCCTCCAAACTCAATGCTCTGTCTGACAAAAGGACAGGGCGCTGACACTCTGGGCACCAGTCCACACAAAGAACAAGACTTTTCGATAAAAGCCTGGGTTTTAAACTAAGGCAAGGCCTCCTTCCTCATCCAGCAAACAGACAGGACCCCTGGTTCATGGAAGGCCTCCATCCTTAGGGAAGGATTGGAAGGACTTGGCCAAGTGAAAACTCAAAAGATAGGGAACTTGTTCTGAGTTGAAGCGCTGATGAACTTATAACCACAAAGATGCTCCTAGAGTGGGATATTAAAAGACTGCACTTGCCAGAGCCCATGTGAGAGCTGGATAAATTCAGGTGTGGGTTTTTTATTGTTCTGAACATGTTTTCTATATAATGTTTTTTTTACCTTAAGAATAAAGTAGGCTTGCTGAGACAGAGCTATGTGGTAACCTATATCTGTAGCAATTACATTGTTCTCTCTCACTGGAGCAAAAGTAAGCCAGTGTCTAGGACAACCTGCCTGTGCTAGGAATGGCACAGTGAAGACAAGAGAACAGTCCAGCCTGAGAATACCCCAGTTAGAAGAAGGAGAGAGACATGTGTCTCCACCCCAGAGAGGCAACAGATAGGAAGCTGAAAGCCAAGACTTTGCTGAACCACTGAAGGGAAATGCAGGTGCAGTGGCCCTGAATTGTGACAGTATATATCTAGGAACTAAGAATGTAGGCCATACTTATAGGAGTGGGAACTCTATCCTGGAAATCAGTGACACTAAAAAAGATTTGAGGATTGCGGTGGATAATCAGCTGTACCTGAGCTGGTAGTGTGATGCTGTGGCCAAAAGAACTAACGTGATCCTTGGGTGCATAAACAGGGGAGTCTCAAGTAGGAGTAGAGAGGTTATTTTACTTCTGTATTTGGCACTGGTGCAATTACTGCTGGAATATTATCCAGTTCTGGTGACCACAATTCAAGAATAATGTTGACAAAATGGAGAGAGCTTGGTGAGGGCCACAAAAATGATTAAAGGACTAGAAAACATGCCTTATAGGGATAAACTCAAAGAGCTCAATCTACTTAATTTAACAAAGGGACGATTAAGGCATGACTTGATTACAGTCTGTAAGTATCTACATGAGTAACAAATATTTGATAATGAGTTCTTCAATCTAACAGAGAAAGATCTAACACAATCTAATGGCTAGAAGGTGAAATTAGACAAATTCAAAATGAAAATAGGGCATAAGTTTTAACAGTCAGCAATTAACCATTGGAACAACGTACCAAGGGTTATGATGGATTCTCCATCATTGATACTTTTTTAAGTCAAGACTGGATGTTTTTCTAAAAGATGTATTATAGGAATTGTTTTGGGGAAGTTCATTAGCTATGTTATACAGGAAATCGACCAAATGATCATAATGGTCCTTTCTGGCTTTAGAATCTATGAATTTCTTTTATAAAAGTCAGGAATAGAATAGAAAGGTAAAATTTATGAGTTTATTATTATTATGAGTGTAGAGTATATTGTGAGTTTAGGTCATACATACATTGGCTGAGTCACGCACAGGTATATATTAAACCCTTACACACTGCCAGATTTATTTATATGTTCATCCTGAGCTATGGGTGCTGTACAACATTAAAATAATGCATCCGATGAAGTGGGTATTCACCCACAAAAGCTCATGCTCCAACACTTCTGTTAGTCTATAAGGTGCCACAGGACTCTTTGCTGCTTTTACAGATCCAGACTAACACGGCTACCCCTCTGATAATTAAAATAATCAATATTTCAAATAACAGAAACAAAACACTCAGTGAATTATCAGTTTAATAGACTGCCCAGCAATATTAACCTTAAATAACAGTGGGTAAACATCCCAGAACATTTCCATGGGCCTCTGCTGGCCATTAAAACAGATCTGCCAAGAATACATGCAGAATACAATGCAATTTGTTATGTAGTGGGATTTTCAGAAGTCCTCAGCATTCGCTTAACTCTGCTACCACTCAAGTCAATCGTAAAAACCCCACTGATTTCAAAGGCAGTAGGGTTAGGACAACCTTCAGCATTTTTGAAAATTCAAGCCACAGTCCAGTGTGGCATGTCTATTTTACCTAGATACACCAGATAGTTCTTTCCTAGTTTACTAAAATTGCTCTCTGGTTTTTAGAATCTTTTACTGACTAAATGTAGTGAAAGTACTATATTGTATTGTCTTACCTTAGGTCAGTTTGGGTCAGAGGGCACACAAGAAAATATTTTTTTGTAACCACAGTGCCATGGTACTTTTCAAAAATGTAATCACACCATTTGATATGAGCGTAGCTTAAAATCAATAAAGTAATATAAAAAGAAGATAAATGAGTTATCTTTCTTGGGATTTTTTTGGCTAAAATATGACAAGAATTGTACAAAAAATGACTAGTTGGTGAAAGTCTCTCTTGAGCATGAGCAAATTAGATTATCAATTAATAATATGTCTTCTAAGCTCTCTTTCGTTTAAGCCCCCTTTAGTTCCATTCTCATTTGTCAAGTGCCAGGGAAAAATGCCTATGAAATACACAGAAGCCTGTTGTGGAGTGCCATTTTCTGAAACAGAGCTGGGCGAGCTTGGATAAACTTGACTAGCAAAATACATTGTATTAAAAATAAAGCATGAAAAATCTCTCTATTAATTAGCAGAGAGTTGAAGATAATATTAAGGTCACTCAGAAAATTAATCAGCCACCTTAAGATCCTGTGTTGAAGGTCTGGGGCAGGATGGAGCCAGATGTGAGCTCAGGGTCTGAAGTTCTCCTTTAGCCCACACATAAAAGGCAGCCTATTCAACATTCAGCTTCTTATAGCAACTGAGGGTTGTGCTGTCATCTTCTTTTCCTCAGTCTTTACCAACGTATATTAAAAAGAAAATAACTGAGATCCTGATTTTGGCAAAGCACTTAAGTAGATGCTTAACTTCAAATATTTGCTTACGTTCCACTGAAGTAAAGGAGAACCCCAAGTTTAAATGTTTTGCTGATTCTGGGCCTTATGAGCAGTGTGGAAATTCAGCAAAAAGAACGAGGAATACTTGTGGCACCTTAGAGATTAACTAATTTATTTGAGCATAAGCTTTCGTGGGCCAAAACCCACTTCATCGGACGCATTCAGTGGAAAATACAGCAGGAAGATATATATACACAGAAGCCATGAAAAAATGGCTGTTGCCATACTAACTATAATAAGAGTAATCAGTTAAGCTGGGCTATTATCCGCAGGAGAAAAAAAAATTTTGTAGTGATAATCAGGATGGCCCATTTCCAACAGTTGACAAGAAGGTGTGAGTAACGGGGGAAAAAATTAGCACGGGGAAATAATTTTATTTTGTATAATGATCTATCCACTCCCAGTCTTTATTCAAGCCTAATATAATGGTGTCCAGATTGCAAATTAATTCCAATTCTGCAGTTTCTCATTAGTATGCCAACACCCATTTTTTCATGTCCTCTGTGTATATATATATATCTTCCTACTGTATTTTCCATTACATGCATGAAGTAGGTTTTAGCCCATGAAAGCTTATGCTCAAATAAATTTGTTAGTCTCTAAGATACCACAAGTACTCGTGTTCTTTTTGCTGATACAGACTAACATGACTACCACTCTGAAACCTGTGGAAATTCAGACCATTTGACTCTTTCTTATACCTTAATGATATTTTAAAGCGGCAGTTCTCAAATTGTGGATTGGGACCCCAAAGTGGGTCATGATCCTGTTCTAATGGGGTTTCCAGGGCTAGCATGAGACTTGCTGGGCCCGGGGCTGAAGCAAATGCCTGAGCCCCACAGGCCCGGGCTGAAGCCAAAGACCAGGGGCTTCAGCCGTAGGTGGTAGGGTTCAAGTTACAGGCCCCAAAGCCTTTGGGCTTTGGCCCCCCTGCCCAGGGCAGTGGGGCTTAGGTGGGCTCAGGCTTTGGTTCCCTCCTTCTGGGGTTTGTAGTAATTTTTGTTGTCAGAAGGGGATCATGGAGCAATTAAGTTTGTGAACCCATTTTAAAGGGAAAAAGCACTTTAAAATTATAAAGTACACAATGTGTACTCCAGTGTTCAACTCCTTTCTTTCAACTTTCTACTTACAACAAACATTGAGACAATATAAGACCATGTAAGGATACTACCTGGAATAGAATAGCATAGAATAAGAAAGTGATTTTATGCTGAATGTTACCATTAACTGAACTCATCGACTCGCGTACTGGGAGGAATTTATATTTCCCATGGAGTGTTGACATAGATTTTCTATGTTTTTAAATTTGCTTTTCAAAGTGAATTTAATGGTACATTCATGCTTGTAATGAAAAGCCAGACTATTGGACAAAAGGCATAAACCTTTTAAAATCTCATCATGGTTCACTGGCATGTTATTTTTAACTTGATGGCTTCTTGTGCCTCTTGGATATTTGTGCCTCAAAGGGTTACCTCTTCATCACATATATAACTGAATGAACAGCCAATCTCAACTCTGCATATGGTGTTTTGTTTTTAAGTTCATTTTAGTATTCACAAAAGATGTCAGACTAACAGTACTAGATTGGGAAGCTTTTTTTTAATCCTGAAAACAGAAATATTGCACAGGCTTGACAGTACAGGCTTCGGATATGTCTACACTACGGGATTATTCCAATTTTACATAAACTGGTTTTATAAAACAGATTGTATAAAGTCGAGTGCACGCGGCCACACTAAGCAAATTAATTCGGCGGTGTGCATCCGTGGTCCGAGGCTAGCATCGATTTCCAGAGCGTTGCACTGTGGGTAGCTATTCCGTAGCTATCCCATAGTTCCCGCAGTCTCCCCCGCCCCTTAGA